>NW_027513986.1:0-109422 GCF_048772815.1 Callospermophilus lateralis | reverse complement strand
CTAGGCCTAATAGAGAAGGAAACAATCCACACAGACAAAACTGAGAACGCATTTATTTTGTCAAGTTTCAAAGAGCTACTAAAAACCATGTTGGATTTACAGTTCCAAATTCATCTATCTATATAGGAGAGAAGAGAGAGAAACCTAAATATAAAACCTGCTACTGTAGACGAACGCTTCAACCTAGAAGAATAAAATTTGGTGAGCCAAGTGGGATTTGTGTACTGATCATTAGCAACAAGTATCATCAAGATTGGGTGAAAAAATATTTGCTGGTACTTCGGAAACTCGTTATTTCTTAGAAGCTTGGCAACCCCTCTCAATGAAAGTGCTTTTCCACAGTGTGCACATAGGGCTACGTGAAGAGGAAACAAACCATAGAGACAACACTCAGAACTCCTTTATTTTGTCAAGTTTCAAAGAGCTACTACAATCCATGTTGGATTTAGAGTTCCACATTCATCTAACTATATAGCAGAGAACAGAGAGAAACCTAAATATAAAACCTGCTACTGTAGATGAACGCTACAACCTAGAAGAACAAAATTTGGTGAGCCAAGTGGGATGTGTTTACTGATCATTACCACCAAGTATCATCAAAATTGGGTTAAAAAAATATTTGCTGGTATTTCGGAAACTCGTAATTTCTTAGAATCTTGGCAACCCCTCTCAATGAAAGTGCTTTTCCACAGTCTGTGCATAGGGCTACTTGAAGAGGAAACAAACCATAGAGACAAAACTGATAACTGCTTTATTTTGTCAAGTTTCAAAAAGCTACTACAAACCATGTTGGATTTAGAGTTCCAAATTCATCTATCTATATATGACAGAACAGAGGGAAACCTAAATATAAAAACGGCTACTGTAGACGAACGCTTCAACCTAGAAGAACAGAGTTTGGTGAGCCAAGGGGGATTTGTGTACTGATCATCAGCAACAAGTATCATCAAGATTGGCTGAAAAAATATTTGCTGGTATTTCGGAAACTCGTTATTTCTTAGAAGCTTGGCAACCCCTCTCAATGAAAGTGCTTTTCCACAGTCTGTGCCTAGGGCTACTTGAAGAGGAAACAAACCATAGAGACAAAACTAAGAACTCCTTTATTTTGTCAAGTTTCAAAGAGCTACTACAATCCATGTTGGATTTAGAGTTCCAAATTCATCTCTCTAAATAGGAGAGAACAGAGGGAAAACTAAATATAAAAACTGCTACTGTAGACGAATGCTTCAACCTAGAAGAACAAAATTTGGTGAGCAAAGTGGGATTTCTGTACTGATCATTACCACCAAGTATCATCAAGATTGGGTGAAAAAATATTTGCTGGTATTTCTGAAACTCGTTATTTCTTAGAAGCTTGGCAACCCCTCTCAATGAAAGTGCTTTTCCACAGTGTGTGCCTAGGCCTAATAGAAGAGGAAACAATCCATACAGACAAAACTGAGAACGCCTTTATTTTATCAAGTTTCAAAGAGCTACTAAAAACCATGTTGGATTTACAGTTTCAAATTCATCTATCTATACAGGAGAGAACAGAGGGAAACCTAAATATAAAAACTGCTTCTGTAGCGAACGCTTCAACCTAGAAGAACAAAATTTGGTGAGCCAAGTGGGATTTGTGTACTGATCATCAGCAACAAGTATCATCAAGATTGGCTGAAAAAATATTTGCTGGTATTTCGGAAACTCGTTATTTCTTAGAAGCTTGGCAACCCCTCTCAATGAAAGTGCTTTTCCACAGTCTGTGCCTAGGGCTACTTGAAGAGGAAACAAACCATAGAGACAAAACTAAGAACTCCTTTATTTTGTCAAGTTTCAAAGAGCTACTACAATCCATGTTGGATTTAGAGTTCCAAATTCATCTATCTAAATAGGAGAGAACAGAGGGAAAACTAAATATAAAAACTGCTACTGTAGACGAACGCTTCAACCTAGAAGAACAGAATTTGGTGAGCCAAGTGGGATTTGTGTACTGATCATCAGCAACAAGTATCATCAAGATTGGCTGAAAAAATATTTGCTGGTATTTCGGAAACTCTTTATTTCTTAGAAGCTTGGCAACCCCTCTCAATTAAAGTGCTTTTCCACAGTCTGTGCCTAGGGCTACTTGAAGAGGAAACAAACCATAGAGACAAAACTGAGAACTCCTTTATTTTGTCAAGTTTCAAAGAGCTACTACAAACCATATTGGATTTAGAGTTTAAAATTCATCTATCTACATAGGAGAGAACAGAGGGAAACCTAGATATAAAATCTGCTACTGTAGACGAACGCTTCAACCTAGAAGAACAAAATTTGGTGAGCCATGTGGGATTTGTGTACTGATCATTAGCAACAAGTATCATCAAGATTGGGTGAAAAAATATTTTCTGGTATTTCGGAAACTCGTTATTTCTTAGAATCTTGGCAATCCTTCTCAATGAAAGTGCTTTTCCACAGTCTGTGCCTAGGGCTTATTGAAGAGGAAACAAACCATAGAAAGAAAACTGAGAACTCCTTTATTTTTTCAAGTTTCAAAGAGCTACTACAAACCATGTGGGATTTAGAGTTCCAAATTCATCTATCTATATAGGAGAGAACAGAGAGAAACCTAAATATAAAAACTGCTACTGTAGACGAACGCTTCAACCTAGAAGAACAAAATTTGGTGAGCCAAGTGGGATTTGTGTACTGATCATTACTACCAAGTATCATCAAGATTGGATGAAAGAATATTTGCTGGTATTTCGGAAACTTGTAATTTATTAGAAGCTTGCAACCACTCTCAATGAAAGTGCTTTTCCACATTCTGTGCTAGGGCTACTTGAGGAGGAAACAAACCATTGAGACAAAACTGAGAACTCCTTTATTTTGTCAAGTTTCAAAGAGCTACTACAAACCATGTTGGATTTAGAGTTCCAAATTCATATATCTATATAGGAGAGAACAGAGGGAAACCTAAATATAAAAACTGCTACTGTAGACGAATGCTTCAACGTAGAAGAACAAAATTTGGTGAGCCAAGTGGGATTTGTGTACTGATCATTACCACCAAGTATCATCAAGATTGGGTGAAAAAATATTTGCTGGTATTTCGGAAACTCGTTATTTCTTAGAAGCTTGGCAAACGCTCTCAATGAAAGTGCTTTTCCTCAGTCTGTGCCTAGGGCTACTTGAAGAGGAAACAAATCATAGAGACAAAACTGAGAACTCCTTTATTTTGTCACGTTTCAAAGAGCTACTACAAACCATGTTGGATTTAGAGTTCCAAATTCATCTATCTATATAGGAGAGAACAGAGTGAAACCTAAATATATATAAACGGCTACTTTAGACGAACGCTTCAACCTAGAAGAACAAAATTTGGTGAGCCAAGTGCGATCTGTGTACTGATCATTACCACAAAGTATCATCAAGATTGGGTGAAAAAATATTTGCTGGTATTTTGGAAACTCGTTATTTCTTAGACGCTTGGCAATCCATCTCAATGAAAGTGCTTCCATGGTCTGTGCCTAGGGCTACTTGAAGACGAAACAAACCATAGAGACAAAACTGAGAACTCCTTTATTTTGTCAAGTTTCAAAGAGCTACTACAATCCATGTTGTATTTAGAGTTTCAAATTCATCTATCTATATAGGAGAGAACAGAGAGAAACCTAAATATAAAAACTGCTACTGTAGACGAACGCTTCAACCTAGAAGAACAAAATTTGGTGAGCCAAGTGGGATTTGTGTACTGATCATTAGCAACAAGTATCATCAAGATTGGGTGAAAAAATATTTGCTGGTATTTTGGAAACTCGTTATTTCTTGGAAGCTTGGCAATCCATCTCAATGAAAGTGCTTTCCACAGTCTGTGCCTAGGGCTACTTGAACAGGAAACAAACCATAGAGACAAAACTGAGAACTCCTTTATTTTGTCAAGTTTCAAAGAGCTACTACAAACCATGTTGGATTTAGAGTTCCATTTTCATATATCTATATAGAGGAGAACAGAGGGAAACCTAAATATAAAAACTGCTACTGTAGGAGAAAGCTTCAACCTAGAAGAACAAAATTTGGTGAGCCAAGTGGGATTTGTGTACTGATCATTAGCAACAAGTATCATCAATATTGGGTGGAAAAATATTTGCTGGTATTTCGGAAAATCGTTAATTCTTAGAAGCTTGGCAACCCCTCTCAATGAAAGTGCTTTTCCACAGTCTGTGCCTAGGGCTACTTGAAGAGGAAACAATCCATAGAAACAAAACTGAGAACTCCTTTATTTTGTCAATTTTCAAAGAGCTACTACAAACCATGTTGGATTTAGAGTTCCAAATTCATCTATCTATACAGGAGAGAACAGAGGGAAACCTAAATATAAAAACTGCTACTGTAGACGAACGCTTCAACCTAGAAGAACAGAATTTGGTGAGCCAAGTGGGATTTGTGTACTGATCATCAGCAACAAGTATCATCAAGATTGGCTGAAAAAATATTTGCTGGTATTTCGGAAACTCTTTATTTCTTAGAAGCTTGGCAACCCCTCTCAATTAAAGTGCTTTTCCACAGTCTGTGCCTAGGGCTACTTGAAGAGGAAACAAACCATAGAGACAAAACTGAGAACTCCTTTATTTTGTCAAGTTTCAAAGAGCTACTACAAACCATATTGGATTTAGAGTTTAAAATTCATCTATCTACATAGGAGAGAACAGAGGGAAACCTAGATATAAAATCTGCTACTGTAGACGAACGCTTCAACCTAGAAGAACAAAATTTGGTGAGCCATGTGGGATTTGTGTACTGATCATTAGCAACAAGTATCATCAAGATTGGGTGAAAAAATATTTTCTGGTATTTCGGAAACTCGTTATTTCTTAGAATCTTGGCAATCCTTCTCAATGAAAGTGCTTTTCCACAGTCTGTGCCTAGGGCTTATTGAAGAGGAAACAAACCATAGAAAGAAAACTGAGAACTCCTTTATTTTTTCAAGTTTCAAAGAGCTACTACAAACCATGTGGGATTTAGAGTTCCAAATTCATCTATCTATATAGGAGAGAACAGAGAGAAACCTAAATATAAAAACTGCTACTGTAGACGAACGCTTCAACCTAGAAGAACAAAATTTGGTGAGCCAAGTGGGATTTGTGTACTGATCATTACTACCAAGTATCATCAAGATTGGATGAAAGAATATTTGCTGGTATTTCGGAAACTTGTAATTTATTAGAAGCTTGCAACCACTCTCAATGAAAGTGCTTTTCCACATTCTGTGCTAGGGCTACTTGAGGAGGAAACAAACCATTGAGACAAAACTGAGAACTCCTTTATTTTGTCAAGTTTCAAAGAGCTACTACAAACCATGTTGGATTTAGAGTTCCAAATTCATATATCTATATAGGAGAGAACAGAGGGAAACCTAAATATAAAAACTGCTACTGTAGACGAACGCTTCAACGTAGAAGAACAAAATTTGGTGAGCCAAGTGGGATTTGTGTACTGATCATTACCACCAAGTATCATCAAGATTGGGTGAAAAAATATTTGCTGGTATTTCGGAAACTCGTTATTTCTTAGAAGCTTGGCAAACGCTCTCAATGAAAGTGCTTTTCCTCAGTCTGTGCCTAGGGCTACTTGAAGAGGAAACAAATCATAGAGACAAAACTGAGAACTCCTTTATTTTGTCACGTTTCAAAGAGCTACTACAAACCATGTTGGATTTAGAGTTCCAAATTCATCTATCTATATAGGAGAGAACAGAGTGAAACCTAAATATATATAAACGGCTACTTTAGACGAACGCTTCAACCTAGAAGAACAAAATTTGGTGAGCCAAGTGCGATCTGTGTACTGATCATTACCACAAAGTATCATCAAGATTGGGTGAAAAAATATTTGCTGGTATTTTGGAAACTCGTTATTTCTTAGACGCTTGGCAATCCATCTCAATGAAAGTGCTTCCATGATCTGTGCCTAGGGCTACTTGAAGACGAAACAAACCATAGAGACAAAACTGAGAACTCCTTTATTTTGTCAAGTTTCAAAGAGCTACTACAATCCATGTTGTATTTAGAGTTTCAAATTCATCTATCTATATAGGAGAGAACAGAGAGAAACCTAAATATAAAAACTGCTACTGTAGACGAACGCTTCAACCTAGAAGAACAAAATTTGGTGAGCCAAGTGGGATTTGTGTACTGATCATTAGCAACAAGTATCATCAAGATTGGGTGAAAAAATATTTGCTGGTATTTTGGAAACTCGTTATTTCTTGGAAGCTTGGCAATCCATCTCAATGAAAGTGCTTTCCACAGTCTGTGCCTAGGGTTACTTGAACAGGAAACAAACCATAGAGACAAAACTGAGAACTCCTTTATTTTGTCAAGTTTCAAAGAGCTACTACAAACCATGTTGGATTTAGAGTTCCATTTTCATATATCTATATAGAGGAGAACAGAGGGAAACCTAAATATAAAAACTGCTACTGTAGGAGAAAGCTTCAACCTAGAAGAACAAAATTTGGTGAGCCAAGTGGGATTTGTGTACTGATCATTAGCAACAAGTATCATCAATATTGGGTGGAAAAATATTTGCTGGTATTTCGGAAAATCGTTAATTCTTAGAAGCTTGGCAACCCCTCTCAATGAAAGTGCTTTTCCACAGTCTGTGCCTAGGGCTACTTGAAGAGGAAACAATCCATAGAAACAAAACTGAGAACTCCTTTATTTTGTCAATTTTCAAAGAGCTACTACAAACCATGTTGGATTTAGAGTTCCAAATTCATCTATCTATACAGGAGAGAACAGAGGGAAACCTAAATATAAAAACTGCTACTGTAGACGAACGCTACAACCTAGAAGAACAAAATTTGGTGAGCCAAGTGGGATGTGTGTACTGATCATTACCACCAAGTATCATCAAAATTGGGTAAAAAAATATTTGCTGGTATTTCGGAAACTCGTAATTTCTTAGAATCTTGGCAACCCCTCTCAATGAAAGTGCTTTTCCACAGTCTGTGCCTAGGGCTACTTGAAGAGGAAACAAACCATAGACACAAAACTAAGAACTCCTTTATTTTGTCAAGTTTCAAAGAGCTACTACAATCCATGTTGGATTTAGAGTTCCAAATTCATCTATCTATATATGAGAGAACAGAGTAAAACCTAAATATAAAACCTGCTAGTGTAGACGAACGCTTCAACCTAGAAGAACAAAATTTGGTGAGCCAAGTTGGATTTGTGTACTGATCATCAGCAACAAGTATCATCAAGATTGGGTGAAAAAATATTTGCTGGTACGTCGGAAACTCGTAATTTCTTAGAAGCTTGGCAACCCCTCTCAATGAAAGTGCTTTTCCACAGTCTGCGCCTAGGGCTACTTGAAGAGAAAACAAACCATAGAGACAAAACTCAGAACTCCTTTATTTTGTCAAGTTTCAAAGAGTTACTACAAACCATGTTGGATTTAGAGTTCCAAATTCATCTATCTATACAGGAGAGAACAGAGGGAAACCTAACTATAAAAACGGCTACTGTAGACGAACGCTTCAACCTAGAAGAACAGAATTTGGTGAGCCAAGTGGGATTTGTGTACTGATCATCAGCAACAAGTATCATCAAGATTGGCTGAAAAAATATTTGCTGGTATTTCGGAAACTCGTTATTTCTTAGAAGCTTGGCAACCCCTCTCAATGAAAGTGCTTTTCCACAGTCTGTGCCTAGGGCTACTTGAAGAGGAAACAAACCATAGACACAGAACTAAGAACTCCTTTATTTTGTCAAGTTTCAAAGAGCTACTACAATCCATGTTGGATTTAGAGTTACAAATTCATCTATCTAAATAGGAGAGAACAGAGGGAAACCTAAATATAAAAACTGCTACTGTAGACGAATGCTTCAACCTAGAAGAACAAAATTTGGTGAGCAAAGTGGGATTTCTGTACTGATCATTACCACCAAGTATCATCAATATTGGGTGAAAAAATATTTGCTGGTATTTCGGAAACTCGTATTTTCTTAGAAGCTTGGAAACCCCTCTCAATGAAAGTGCTTTTCCACAGTCTGTGCCAAAGGCTAATTGAAGAGGAAACAAACCATAGAGACAAAACTGAGAACTCCTTTATTTTGTCAAGTTTCAAAGAGCTACTACAAACCATGTTGGATTTAGAGTTCCAAATTCATCTATCTATATAGGAGAGAACAGAGGGAAACCTAGATATAAAAACTGCTACTGTAGACGAACGCTTCAACCTAGAAGAACAAAATTTGGTGAGCCAAGTGGGATTTGTGTACTGATCATTAGCAACAAGTATCATCAAGATTGGGTGAAAAAATATTTGCTGGTATTTCGGAAACTAGTAATTTCTTAGAAGCTTGGCAACCCTCTCAATGAAAGTGCTTCTCCAAAGTTTGACTAGGGCTACTTGAAGAGGAAACAAACCATAGAGACAAAACTGAGAACTCCTTTATTTTGTCAAGTTTCAAAGAGCTACTACAAACCAGGTTGGATTTAGAGTTCCAAATTCATCTATCTATATATGAGACAACAGAGTGAAACCTAAATATAAAAACTGCTACTGTAGACGAACGCTTCAACCTAGAAGAACAAAATTTGGTGAGCCAAGTGGGATTTGTGTACTGATCATTACCACCAAGTATCATCAAGGTTGGGTGAAAAAATATTTGCTGGTATTTCGGAAACTCGTTATTTCTTAGAAGCTTTGCAACCCCTCTCAATGAAAGTGCTTTTCCACAGTCTGTGACTAGGGCTACTTGAAGAAGAAACAAACCATAGAGACAAAACTGAGAACTCCTTTATTTTGTCAAGTTTCATAGAGCTACTATCAACCATGTTGGATTTAGAGTTGCAAATTCATCTATCTATATATGAGGGAACACCGGAAACCTATATATAAAAACTGCTATTGTAGACGAACGCTTCAAACTAGAAGAACAAAATTTGGTGAGCCAAGTGGGATTTGTGTACTGATCATTACCACCTAGTATCATCAAGATTGGGTGAAACAATATTTGCTGGTATTTTGGAAACTCGTTATTCCTTAGAAGCTTGGCAACCCATCTCAATGATAGTGCTTTCCACAGTCTGTACCTAGGGTACTTGAAGAGGAAACAAACCATAGAGACAAAACTGAGAACTCTTTTTTTTTTGTCAAGTTTCAAAGAGCTACTACAAACCATGTTGGATTTAGAGTTCCAAATTCATCTATCTATATAGGAGAGAACAGAGGGAAACCTAAATATAAAAACTGCTTCTGTAGACGAAAGCTTCTACCTAGAAGAACAAAATTTGGTGGGCTAAGTGGGATTTGTGTACTTATCATTACCACCAAGTATCATCAAGATTGGGTGAAAAAATATTTGCTGGTGTTTCAGAAACTTGGAATTTCTTAGAAGCTTGGCAACCACTCTCAATGAAAGTGCTTTTCCACAGTCTGTGCCTAGGGCTACTTGAAGAGAAAACAAACCATAGTGACAAAACTGAGAACTCCGTTATTTTCTCAAGTTTCAAAGAGCAACTACAAACCATGTTGGATTTAGAGTTCCAAATTCATCTATCTATATAGGAGAGAACAGAGGGAAACCTAAATATAAAAACTGCTACTGTGGACGACCTCTTCAACCTAGAAGAACAAAATTTGGTGAGCCAAGTGGGATTTGTGTACTGATCATTAGCAACAAGTATCATCAAGATTGGGTGAAAAAATATTTGCTGGTATTTCTGAAACTCGTTATTTCTTAGAAGCTTGGCAACCCCTCTCAATGAAAGTGCTTTTCCACCGTGTGTGCCTAGGCCTAATAGAGAAGGAAACAATCCACACAGACAAAACTGAGAACGCATTTATTTTGTCAAGTTTCAAAGAGCTACTAAAAACCATGTTGGATTTACAGTTCCAAATTCATCTATCTATATAGGAGAGAAGAGAGAGAAACCTAAATATAAAACCGGCTACTGTAGACGAACGCTTCAACCTAGAAGAATAAAATTTGGTGAGCCAAGTGGGATTTGTGTACTGATCATTAGCAACAAGTATCATCAAGATTGGGTGAAAAAATATTTGCTGGTACTTCGGAAACTCGTTATTTCTTAGAAGCTTGGCAACCCCTCTCAATGAAAGTGCTTTTCCACAGTGTGCACATAGGGCTACGTGAAGAGGAAACAAACCATAGAGACAACACTCAGAACTCCTTTATTTTGTCAAGTTTCAAAGAGCTACTACAATCCATGTTGGATTTAGAGTTCCACATTCATCTAACTATATAGCAGAGAACAGAGAGAAACCTAAATATAAAACCTGCTACTGTAGATGAACGCTACAACCTAGAAGAACAAAATTTGGTGAGCCAAGTGGGATGTGTTTACTGATCATTACCACCAAGTATCATCAAAATTGGGTTAAAAAAATATTTGCTGGTATTTCGGAAACTCGTAATTTCTTAGAATCTTGGCAACCCCTCTCAATGAAAGTGCTTTTCCACAGTCTGTGCATAGGGCTACTTGAAGAGGAAACAAACCATAGAGACAAAACTGATAACTGCTTTATTTTGTCAAGTTTCAAAAAGCTACTACAAACCATGTTGGATTTAGAGTTCCAAATTCATCTATCTATATATGACAGAACAGAGGGAAACCTAAATATAAAAACGGCTACTGTAGACGAACGCTTCAACCTAGAAGAACAGAGTTTGGTGAGCCAAGTGGGATTTGTGTACTGATCATCAGCAACAAGTATCATCAAGATTGGCTGAAAAAATATTTGCTGGTATTTCGGAAACTCGTTATTTCTTAGAAGCTTGGCAACCCCTCTCAATGAAAGTGCTTTTCCACAGTCTGTGCCTAGGGCTACTTGAAGAGGAAACAAACCATAGAGACAAAACTAAGAACTCCTTTATTTTGTCAAGTTTCAAAGAGCTACTACAATCCATGTTGGATTTAGAGTTCCAAATTCATCTCTCTAAATAGGAGAGAACAGAGGGAAAACTAAATATAAAAACTGCTACTGTAGACGAATGCTTCAACCTAGAAGAACAAAATTTGGTGAGAAAAGTGGGATTTCTGTACTGATCATTACCACCAAGTATCATCAAGATTGGGTGAAAAAATATTTGCTGGTATTTCTGAAACTCGTTATTTCTTAGAAGCTTGGCAACCCCTCTCAATGAAAGTGCTTTTCCACAGTGTGTGCCTAGGCCTAATAGAAGAGGAAACAATCCATACAGACAAAACTGAGAACGCCTTTATTTTATCAAGTTTCAAAGAGCTACTAAAAACCATGTTGGATTTACAGTTTCAAATTCATCTATCTATACAGGAGAGAACAGAGGGAAACCTAAATATAAAAACTGCTTCTGTAGCGAACGCTTCAACCTAGAAGAACAAAATTTGGTGAGCCAAGTGGGATTTGTGTACTGATCATCAGCAACAAGTATCATCAAGATTGGCTGAAAAAATATTTGCTGGTATTTCGGAAACTCGTTATTTCTTAGAAGCTTGGCAACCCCTCTCAATGAAAGTGCTTTTCCACAGTCTGTGCCTAGGGCTACTTGAAGAGGAAACAAACCATAGAGACAAAACTAAGAACTCCTTTATTTTGTCAAGTTTCAAAGAGCTACTACAATCCATGTTGGATTTAGAGTTCCAAATTCATCTATCTAAATAGGAGAGAACAGAGGGAAAACTAAATATAAAAACTGCTACTGTAGACGAACGCTTCAACCTAGAAGAACAGAATTTGGTGAGCCAAGTGGGATTTGTGTACTGATCATCAGCAACAAGTATCATCAAGATTGGCTGAAAAAATATTTGCTGGTATTTCGGAAACTCTTTATTTCTTAGAAGCTTGGCAACCCCTCTCAATTAAAGTGCTTTTCCACAGTCTGTGCCTAGGGCTACTTGAAGAGGAAACAAACCATAGAGACAAAACTGAGAACTCCTTTATTTTGTCAAGTTTCAAAGAGCTACTACAAACCATATTGGATTTAGAGTTTAAAATTCATCTATCTACATAGGAGAGAACAGAGGGAAACCTAGATATAAAATCTGCTACTGTAGACGAACGCTTCAACCTAGAAGAACAAAATTTGGTGAGCCATGTGGGATTTGTGTACTGATCATTAGCAACAAGTATCATCAAGATTGGGTGAAAAAATATTTTCTGGTATTTCGGAAACTCGTTATTTCTTAGAATCTTGGCAATCCTTCTCAATGAAAGTGCTTTTCCACAGTCTGTGCCTAGGGCTTATTGAAGAGGAAACAAACCATAGAAAGAAAACTGAGAACTCCTTTATTTTTTCAAGTTTCAAAGAGCTACTACAAACCATGTGGGATTTAGAGTTCCAAATTCATCTATCTATATAGGAGAGAACAGAGAGAAACCTAAATATAAAAACTGCTACTGTAGACGAACGCTTCAACCTAGAAGAACAAAATTTGGTTAGCCAAGTGGGATTTGTGTACTGATCATTACTACCAAGTATCATCAAGATTGGATGAAAGAATATTTGCTGGTATTTCGGAAACTTGTAATTTATTAGAAGCTTGCAACCACTCTCAATGAAAGTGCTTTTCCACATTCTGTGCTAGGGCTACTTGAGGAGGAAACAAACCATTGAGACAAAACTGAGAACTCCTTTATTTTGTCAAGTTTCAAAGAGCTACTACAAACCATGTTGGATTTAGAGTTCCAAATTCATATATCTATATAGGAGAGAACAGAGGGAAACCTAAATATAAAAACTGCTACTGTAGACGAACGCTTCAACGTAGAAGAACAAAATTTGGTGAGCCAAGTGGGATTTGTGTACTGATCATTACCACCAAGTATCATCAAGATTGGGTGAAAAAATATTTGCTGGTATTTCGGAAACTCGTTATTTCTTAGAAGCTTGGCAAACGCTCTCAATGAAAGTGCTTTTCCTCAGTCTGTGCCTAGGGCTACTTGAAGAGGAAACAAATCATAGAGACAAAACTGAGAACTCCTTTATTTTGTCACGTTTCAAAGAGCTACTACAAACCATGTTGGATTTAGAGTTCCAAATTCATCTATCTATATAGGAGAGAACAGAGTGAAACCTAAATATATATAAACGGCTACTTTAGACGAACGCTTCAACCTAGAAGAACAAAATTTGGTGAGCCAAGTGCGATCTGTGTACTGATCATTACCACAAAGTATCATCAAGATTGGGTGAAAAAATATTTGCTGGTATTTTGGAAACTCGTTATTTCTTAGACGCTTGGCAATCCATCTCAATGAAAGTGCTTCCATGGTCTGTGCCTAGGGCTACTTGAAGACGAAACAAACCATAGAGACAAAACTGAGAACTCCTTTATTTTGTCAAGTTTCAAAGAGCTACTACAATCCATGTTGTATTTAGAGTTTCAAATTCATCTATCTATATAGGAGAGAACAGAGAGAAACCTAAATATAAAAACTGCTACTGTAGACGAACGCTTCAACCTAGAAGAACAAAATTTGGTGAGCCAAGTGGGATTTGTGTACTGATCATTAGCAACAAGTATCATCAAGATTGGGTGAAAAAATATTTGCTGGTATTTTGGAAACTCGTTATTTCTTGGAAGCTTGGCAATCCATCTCAATGAAAGTGCTTTCCACAGTCTGTGCCTAGGGCTACTTGAACAGGAAACAAACCATAGAGACAAAACTGAGAACTCCTTTATTTTGTCAAGTTTCAAAGAGCTACTACAAACCATGTTGGATTTAGAGTTCCATTTTCATATATCTATATAGAGGAGAACAGAGGGAAACCTAAATATAAAAACTGCTACTGTAGGAGAAAGATTCAACCTAGAAGAACAAAATTTGGTGAGCCAAGTGGGATTTGTGTACTGATCATTAGCAACAAGTATCATCAATATTGGGTGGAAAAATATTTGCTGGTATTTCGGAAAATCGTTAATTCTTAGAAGCTTGGCAACCCCTCTCAATGAAAGTGCTTTTCCACAGTCTGTGCCTAGGGCTACTTGAAGAGGAAACAATCCATAGAAACAAAACTGAGAACTCCTTTATTTTGTCAATTTTCAAAGAGCTACTACAAACCATGTTGGATTTAGAGTTCCAAATTCATCTATCTATACAGGAGAGAACAGAGGGAAACCTAAATATAAAAACTGCTACTGTAGACGAACGCTACAACCTAGAAGAACAAAATTTGGTGAGCCAAGTGGGATGTGTGTACTGATCATTACCACCAAGTATCATCAAAATTGGGTAAAAAAATATTTGCTGGTATTTCGGAAACTCGTAATTTCTTAGAATCTTGGCAACCCCTCTCAATGAAAGTGCTTTTCCACAGTCTGTGCCTAGGGCTACTTGAAGAGGAAACAAACCATAGACACAAAACTAAGAACTCCTTTATTTTGTCAAGTTTCAAAGAGCTACTACAATCCATGTTGGATTTAGAGTTCCAAATTCATCTATCTATATATGAGAGAACAGACTAAAACCTAAATATAAAACCTGCTAGTGTAGACGAACGCTTCAACCTAGAAGAACAAAATTTGGTGAGCCAAGTTGGATTTGTGTACTGATCATCAGCAACAAGTATCATCAAGATTGGGTGAAAAAATATTTGCTGGTACGTCGGAAACTCGTAATTTCTTAGAAGCTTGGCAACCCCTCTCAATGAAAGTGCTTTTCCACAGTCTGCGCCTAGGGCTACTTGAAGAGAAAACAAACCATAGAGACAAAACTCAGAACTCCTTTATTTTGTCAAGTTTCAAAGAGTTACTACAAACCATGTTGGATTTAGAGTTCCAAATTCATCTATCTATACAGGAGAGAACAGAGGGAAACCTAACTATAAAAACGGCTACTGTAGACGAACGCTTCAACCTAGAAGAACAGAATTTGGTGAGCCAAGTGGGATTTGTGTACTGATCATCAGCAACAAGTATCATCAAGATTGGCTGAAAAAATATTTGCTGGTATTTCGGAAACTCGTTATTTCTTAGAAGCTTGGCAACCCCTCTCAATGAAAGTGCTTTTCCACAGTCTGTGCCTAGGGCTACTTGAAGAGGAAACAAACCATAGACACAAAACTAAGAACTCCTTTATTTTGTCAAGTTTCAAAGAGCTACTACAATCCATGTTGGATTTAGAGTTACAAATTCATCTATCTAAATAGGAGAGAACAGAGGGAAACCTAAATATAAAAACTGCTACTGTAGACGAATGCTTCAACCTAGAAGAACAAAATTTGGTGAGCAAAGTGGGATTTCTGTACTGATCATTACCACCAAGTATCATCAATATTGGGTGAAAAAATATTTGCTGGTATTTCGGAAACTCGTATTTTCTTAGAAGCTTGGAAACCCCTCTCAATGAAAGTGCTTTTCCACAGTCTGTGCCAAAGGCTAATTGAAGAGGAAACAAACCATAGAGACAAAACTGAGAACTCCTTTATTTTGTCAAGTTTCAAAGAGCTACTACAAACCATGTTGGATTTAGAGTTCCAAATTCATCTATCTATATAGGAGAGAACAGAGGGAAACCTAGATATAAAAACTGCTACTGTAGACGAACGCTTCAACCTAGAAGAACAAAATTTGGTGAGCCAAGTGGGATTTGTGTACTGATCATTAGCAACAAGTATCATCAAGATTGGGTGAAAAAATATTTGCTGGTATTTCGGAAACTAGTAATTTCTTAGAAGCTTGGCAACCCTCTCAATGAAAGTGCTTCTCCAAAGTTTGACTAGGGCTACTTGAAGAGGAAACAAACCATAGAGACAAAACTGAGAACTCCTTTATTTTGTCAAGTTTCAAAGAGCTACTACAAACCAGGTTGGATTTAGAGTTCCAAATTCATCTATCTATATATGAGACAACAGAGTGAAACCTAAATATAAAAACTGCTACTGTAGACGAACGCTTCAACCTAAAGAACAAAATTTGGTGAGCCAAGTGGGATTTGTGTACTGATCATCAGCAACAAGTATCATCAAGATTGGCTGAAAAAATATTTGCTGGTATTTCGGAAACTCGTTATTTCTTAGAAGCTTGGCAACCCCTCTCAATGAAAGTGCTTTTCCACAGTCTGTGCCTAGGGCTACTTGAAGAGGAAACAAACCATAGAGACAAAACTGAGAACTCCTTTATTTTGTCACGTTTCAAAGAGCTACTACAAACCATGTTGGATTTAGAGTTCCAAATTCATCTATCTATATAGGAGAGAACAGAGGGAAACCTAAATATAAAAACTGCTACTATAGACGAACGCTTCAACCTAGAAGAACAGAATTTGGTGAGCCAAGTGGGATTTGTGTACTGATCATCAGCAACAAGTATCATCAAGATTGGCTGAAAAAATATTTGCTGGTATTTCGGAAACTCGTTATTTCTTAGAAGCTTGGCAACCCCTCTCAATTAAAGTGCTTTTCCACAGTCTGTGCCTAGGGCTACTTGAAGAGGAAACAAACCATAGAGAGAAAACTGAGAACTCCTTTATTTTGTCAAGTTTCAAAGAGCTACTACAAACCATATTGGATTTAGAGTTTAAAATTCATCTATCTACATAGGAGAGAACAGAGGGAAACCTAGATATAAAATCTGCTACTGTAGACGAACGCTTCAACCTAGAAGAACAAAATTTGGTGAGCCAAGTGGGATTTGTGTACTGATCATTAGCAACAAGTATCATCAAGATTGGGTGAAAAAATATTTGCTGGTATTTCGGAAACTCGTTATTTCTTAGAATCTTGGCAATCCCTCTCAATGAAAGTGCTTTTCCACAGTCTGTGCCTAGGGCTTATTGAAGAGGAAACAAACCATAGAAAGAAAACTGAGAACTCCTTTATTTTGTCAAGTTTCAAAGAGCTACTACAAACCATGTGGGATTTAGAGTTCCAAATTCATCTATCTATATAGGAGAGAACAGAGAGAAACCTAAATATAAAAACTGCTACTGTAGACGAACGCTTCAACCTAGAAGAACAAAATTTGGTGAGCCAATTGGGATTTGTGTACTGATCATTACCACCAAGTATCATCAAGATTGGGTGAAAGAATATTTGCTGGTATTTCGGAAACTTGTAATTTCTTAGAAGCTTGCAACCACTCTCAATGAAAGTGCTTTTCCACATTCTGTGCTAGGGCTACTTGAGGAGGACACAAACCATTGACACAAAACTGAGAACTCCTTTATTTTGTCAAGTTTCGAAGAGCTACTACAAACCATGTTGGATTTAGAGTTCCAAATTCATATATCTATATAGGAGAGAACAGAGGGAAACCTAAATATAAAAACTGCTACTGTAGACGAACGCTTCAACGTAGAAGAACAAAATTTGGTGAGCCTAGTGGGATTTGTGTACTGATCATTACCACCAAGTATCATCAAGATTGGGTGAAAAAATATTTGCTGGTATTTGGGAAACTCGTTATTTCTTAGAAGCTTGGCAAACCCTCTCAATGAAAGTGCTTTTCCTCAGTCTGTGCCTAGGGCTACTTGAAGAGGAAACAAATCATAGAGACAAAACTGAGAACTCATTTATTTTGTCACGTTTTAAAGAGCTACTACAAACCATGTTGGATTTAGAGTTCCAAATTCATCTATCTATATAGGAGAGAACAGAGTGAAACCTAAATATATATAAACAGCTACTTTAGACGAACGCTTCAACCTAGAAGAACAAAATTTGGTGAGCCAAGTGCGATCTGTGTACTGATCATTACCACAAAGTATCATCAAGATTGGGTGAAAAAATATTTGCTGGTATTTTGGAAACTCGTTATTTCTTAGAAGCTTGGCAATCCATCTCAATAAAAGTGCTTCCACAGTCTGTGCCTAGGGCTACTTGAAGACGAAACAAACCATAGAGACAAAACTGAGAACTCCTTTATTTTGTCAAGTTTCAAAGAGCTACTACAATCCATGTTGTATTTAGAGTTTCAAATTCATCTATCTATATAGGAGAGAACAGAGAGAAACCTAAATATAAAAACTGCTACTGTAGACGAACGCTTCAACCTAGAAGAACAAAATTTGGTGAGCCAAGTGGGATTTGTGTACTGATCATTACCACCAAGTATCATCAAGATTGGGTGAAAAAATATTTGCTGGTATTTTGGAAACTCGTTATTTCTTAGCAGATTTGCAACCCATCTAAATGAAAGTGCTTACACAGTCTGTGCGTAGGGCAACTTGAAGAGGAAACAAACCATAGAGACAAAACTGAGAACTCCTTTATTTTATCAAGTTTCAAAGAGCTACTACAATCCATGTTGTATTTAGAGTTTCAAATTCATCTATCTATATAGGAGAGAACAGAGAGAAACCTAAATATAAAAACTGCTACTGTAGACGAACGCTTCAACCTAGAAGAACAAAATTTGGTGAGCCAAGTGGGATTTGTGTACTGATCATTACCACCAAGTATCATCAAGATTGGGTGAAAAAATATTTGCTGGTATTTTGGAAACTCGTTATTTCTTAGCAGATTTGCAACCCATCTAAATGAAAGTGCTTACACAGTCTGTGCGTAGGGCAACTTGAAGAGGAAACAAACCATAGAGACAAAACTGAGAACTCCTTTATTTTATCAAGTTTCAAAGAGCTACTACAATCCAAGTTGGATTTAGAGTTCCAAATTCATCTATCTATATACGAGAGAACAGAGAGAAACCTAAATATAAAAACTGCTTCTGTAGACGAACGCTTCAACCTCGAAGAACAAAATTTGGTGAGCCAAGTGGGATTTGTGTACTCATCATTAGCAACAAGTATCATCAAGATTGGGTGAAAAAACATTTGCTGGTATTTCGGAAACTCGTTGTTTCTTGGAAGCTTGGCAACCCCTCTCAATGAAAGTGCTTTTACACAGTCTGTGCCTAGGGCTACTTGAAGAGGAAACAAACCATAGAGACAAAACTCAGAACTCCTTTGTTTTGTCAAGTTTCAAAGAGCTACTACAAACCATGTTGGATTTAGAGTTCCATTTTCATATATCTATATAGGAGAGAACAGAGGTAAACCTAAATATAAAAACTGCTACTGTAGGAGAAAGCTTCAAACTAGAAGAACAAAATTTGGTGAGCCAAGTGGGATTTGTGTGCTGATCATTAGCAACAAGTATCATCAAGATTGGGTGGAAAAATATTTGCTGGTATTTCGGAAAATCGTTAATTCTTAGAAGCTTGGCAACCCCTCTCAATGATAGTGCTTTTCCACAGTCTGTGCCTAGGGCTACTTGAAGAGGAAACAATCCATAGAAACAAAACTGAGAACTCCTTTATTTTGTCAATTTTCAAAGAGCTACTACAAACCATGTTGGATTTAGAGTTCCAAATTCATCTATCTATACAGCAGAGAACAGAGGGAAACCTAAATATAAAAACTGCTACTGTAGACGAACGCTACAACCTAAAAGAACAAAATTTGGTGAGCCATGTGGGATGTGTGTACTGATCATTACCACCAAGTATCATCAAAATTGGGTAAAAAAATATTTGCTGATATTTCGGAAACTCGTAATTTCTTAGAATCTTGGCAACTCCTCTCAATGAAAGTGCTTTTCCACAGTCTTTGCCTAGGGCTACTTGAAGAGGAAACAAACCATAGAGAAAAAACTGAGAACTCCTTTATTTCGTCAAGTTTCAAAAAGCTACTACAAACCATGTTGGATTTAGAGTTCCAAATTCATCTATCTATATATGAGAGAACAGAGTGAAACCTAAATATAAAACCTGCTAGTGTAGACGAACGCTTCAACCTAGAAGAACAAAATTTGGTGAGCCAAGTGGGATTTGTGTACTGATCATCAACAAAAAGTATCATCAAGATTGGGTGAAAAAATATTTGCTGGTACGTCGGAAACTCGTTATTTCTTAGAAGCTTGGCAACCCCTCTCAATGAAAGTGCTTTTCCACAGTCTGCGCCTAGGGCTACTTGAAGAGGAAACAAACCATAGAGACAAAACTCAGAACTCCTTTATTTTGTCAAGTTTCAAAGAGCTACTACAATCCATGTTGGATTTAGAGTTCCAAATTCATCTATCTATATAGGAGAGAAGAGAGAGAAACCTAAATATAAAACCTGCTACTGTAGATGAACGCTTCAACCTAGAAGAATAAAATTTGGTGAGCCAAGTGGGATTTGTGTACTGATCATTAGCAACAAGTATCATCAAGATTGGGTGAAAAAATATTTGCTGGTACTTCGGAAACTCGTTATTTCTTAGAAGCTTGGCAACCCCTCTCAATGAAAGTGCTTTTCCACAGTGTGCACATAGGGCTACGTGAAGAGGAAACAAACCATAGAGACAACACTCAGAACTCCTTTATTTTGTCAAGTTTCAAAGAGCTACTACAAACCATGTTGGATTTAGTGTTCCAAATTCATCTATCTATATATGAGAGAACAGAGTGAAACCTAAATATAAAAACGGCTACTTTAGATGAACGCTTCAACCTAGAAGAACAAAATTTGGTGACCAAGTGGGATCTGTGTACTGATCTTTACCACCAAGTATCATCAAGATTGGGTGAAAAAATATTTGCTGGTATTTCCGAAACTCGTTATTTCTTAGAAGCTTGGCAACCCCTCTCAATGAAAGTGCTTTTCCACAGTCTGTGCCTTGGGCTACTTGAAGAGGAAACAATCCATAGAGACAAAACTGAGAACTCTTTTATATTGTCAAGTTTCAAAGAGCTACTATAAACCATGTTGGATTTAGAGGTGCAAATTTATCTATCTATATAGGAGAGAACACAGGAAACCTATATATAAAAACTGCTATTGTAGACGAACGCTTCAAACTAGAAGAACAAAATTTGGTGAGCCAAGTGGGATTTGTGTACTGATCATTACCACCAAGTATCATCAAGATTGGGTGAAACAATATTTGATGGTATTTTGGAAACTCGTTATTCCTTAGAAGCTTGACAACCCATCTCAATGAAAGTGCTTTCCACAGTCTGTGCCTAGGGCTACTTGAAGAGGAAACAAACCATAGAGACAAAACTGAGAACTCTTTTATTTTCTCAAGTTTCAAAGAGCTACTACAAACCATGTTGGATTTAGAGTTCCAAATTCATCTATCTATATAGGAGAGAACAGAGGGAAACCTAAATATAAAAACTGCTACTGTAGACGAAATCTTCAACCTAGAAGAACAAAATTTGGTGAGCCAAGTGGGATTTGTGTACTTATCATTACCAACAAGTATCATCAAGATTGGGTGAAAAAATATTTGCTGGTGTTTCGGAAACTTGGAATTTCTTAGAAGCTTGGCAACCACTTTCAATGAAAGTGCTTTTCCACAGTCTGTGCCTAGGGCTACTTGAAGAGAAAACAAACCATAGTGACAAAACTGAGAACTCCGTTATTTTCTCAAGTTTCAAAAGCAACTACAAACCGTGTTGGATTTAGAGTTCCAAATACATCTATCTATATAGGAGAGAACAGAGGGAAACCTAAATATAAAAACTGCTACTGTAGACGACCTCTTCAACTTAGAAGAACAAAATTTGGTGAGCCAAGTGGGATTTGTGTACTGATCATTAGCAACAAGTATCATCAAGATTGGGTGAAAAAATATTTGCTGGTATTTCAGAAACTCGTTATTTCTTAGAAGCTTGGCAACCCCTCTCAATGAAAGTGCTTTTCCACAGTCTGTGCCTAGGGCTACTTGAAGAGGAAACAATCCATAGAGACAAAACTGAGAACTTTTTAATTTTGTCAAGTTTCAAAGAGGTACTACAATCCATGTTGGATTTAAAGTTCAATATTCATCTATCTATATATGAAAGAACAGAGTGAAACCTAAATATAAAAACTGCTACTGTAGATGAACGCTTCAACCTAGAAGAACAAAATTTGGTGAGCCAAGTGGAATTTGTGTACTGATCATTACCACCAAGTATCATCAAGGTTGGGTGAAAAAATATTTGCTGGTATTTCGGAAACTCGTTATTTCTTAGAAGCTTTGCAACCCCTCTCAATGAAAGTGCTTTTCCACAGTCTGTGCCTAGGGCTACTTGAAGAAGAAACAAACCATAGAGACAAAACTGAGAACTCCTTTATTTTGTCAAGTTTCATAGAGCTACTCTCAACCATGTTGGATTTAGAGTTGCAAATTCATCTATCTATATAGGAGGGAACACCGGAAACCTATATATAAAAACTGCTATTGTAGACGAACGCTTCAAACTAGAAGAACAAAATTTGGTGAGCCAAGTGGGATTTGTGTACTGATCATTACCACCAAGTATCATCAAGATTGGGTGAAACAATATTTGCTGGTATTTTGGAAACTCGTTATTCCTTAGAAGCTTGGCAACCCATCTCAATGATAGTGCTTTCCACAGTCTGTACCTAGGGTACTTGAAGAGGAAACAAACCATAGAGACAAAACAGAGAACTCTTTTTTTTGTCAAGTTTCAAAGAGCTACTACAAACCATGTTGGATTTAGAGTTCCAAATTCATCTATCTATATAGGAGAGAACAGAGGGAAACCTAAATATAAAAACTGATTCTGTAGACGAAAGCTTCTACCTAGAAGAACAAAATTTGGTGGGCCAAGTGGGATTTGTGTACTTATCATTACCACCAAGTATCATCAAGATTGGGTGAAAAAATATTTGCTGGTGTTTCGGAAACTTGGAATTTCTTAGAAGCTTGGCAACCACTCTCAATGAAAGTGCTTTTCCACAGTCTGTGCCTAGGGCTACTTGAAGAGGAAACAAACCATAGTGACAAAACTGAGAACTCCGTTATTTTCTCAAGTTTCAAAGAGCAACTACAAACCATGTTGGATTTAGAGTTCCAAATTCATCTATCTATATAGGAGAGAACAGAGGGAAACCTAAATATAAAAACTGCTACTGTAGACGACCTCTTCAACCTAGAAGAACAAAATTTGGTGAGCCAAGTGGGATTTGTGTACTGATCATTAGCAACAAGTATCATCAAGATTGGGTGAAAAAATATTTGCTGGTATTTCTGAAACTCGTTATTTCTTAGAAGCTTGGTAACCCCTCTCAATGAAAGTGCTTTTCCACCGTGTGTGCCTAGGCCTAATAGAGAAGGAAACAATCCATACAGACAAAACTGAGAACGCATTTATTTTGTCAAGTTTCAAAGAGCTACTAAAAACCATGTTGGATTTACAGTTCCAAATTCATCTATCTATATAGGAGAGAAGAGAGAGAAACCTAAATATAAAACCTGCTACTGTAGACGAACGCTTCAACCTAGAAGAATAAAATTTGGTGAGCCAAGTGGGATTTGTGTACTGATCATTAGCAACAAGTATCATCAAGATTGGGTGAAAAAATATTTGCTGGTACTTCGGAAACTCGTTATTTCTTAGAAGCTTGGCAACCCCTCTCAATGAAAGTGCTTTTCCACAGTGTGCACATAGGGCTACGTGAAGAGGAAACAAACCATAGAGACAACACTCAGAACTCCTTTATTTTGTCAAGTTTCAAAGAGCTACTACAATCCATGTTGGATTTAGAGTTCCACATTCATCTAACTATATAGGAGAGAACAGAGAGAAACCTAAATATAAAACCTGCTACTGTAGATGAACGCTACAACCTAGAAGAACAAAATTTGGTGAGCCAAGTGGGATGTGTTTACTGATCATTACCACCAAGTATCATCAAAATTGGGTTAAAAAAATATTTGCTGGTATTTCGGAAACTCGTAATTTCTTAGAATCGTGGCAACCCCTCTCAATGAAAGTGCTTTTCCACAGTCTGTGCATAGGGCTACTTGAAGAGGAAACAAACCATAGAGACAAAACTGATAACTGCTTTATTTTGTCAAGTTTCAAAAAGCTACTACAAACCATGTTGGATTTAGAGTTCCAAATTCATCTATCTATATATGAGAGAACAGAGGGAAACCTAAATATAAAAACGGCTACTGTAGACGAACGCTTCAACCTAGAAGAACAGAATTTGGTGAGCCAAGTGGGATTTGTGTACTGATCATCAGCAACAAGTATCATCAAGATTGGCTGAAAAAATATTTGCTGGTATTTCGGAAACTCGTTATTTCTTAGAAGCTTGGCAACCCCTCTCAATGAAAGTGCTTTTCCACAGTCTGTGCCTAGGGCTACTTGAAGAGGAAACAAACCATAGAGACAAAACTAAGAACTCCTTTATTTTGTCAAGTTTCAAAGAGCTACTACAATCCATGTTGGATTTAGAGTTCCAAATTCATCTCTCTAAATAGGAGAGAACAGAGGGAAAACTAAATATAAAAACTGCTACTGTAGACGAATGCTTCAACCTAGAAGAACAAAATTTGGTGAGCAAAGTGGGATTTCTGTACTGATCATTACCACCAAGTATCATCACGATTGGGTGAAAAAATATTTGCTGGTATTTCTGAAACTTGTTATTTCTTAGAAGCTTGGCAACCCCTCTCAATGAAAGTGCTTTTCCACAGTGTGTGCCTAGGCCTAATAGAAGAGGAAACAATCCATACAGACAAAACTGAGAACGCCTTTATTTTGTCAAGTTTCAAAGAGCTACTAAAAACCATGTTGGATTTACAGTTTCAAATTCATCTATCTATACAGGAGAGAACAGAGGGAAACCTAAATATAAAAACTGCTTCTGTAGCGAACGCTTCAACCTAGAAGAACAAAATTTGGTGAGCCAAGTGGGATTTGTGTACTGATCATTAGCAACAAGTATCATCAAGATTGGCTGAAAAAATATTTGCTGGTATTTCGGAAACTCGTTATTTCTTAGAAGCTTGGCAACCCCTCTCAATGAAAGTGCTTTTCCACAGTCTGTGCCTAGGGCTACTTGAAGAGGAAACAAACCATAGAGGCAAAACTAAGAACTCCTTTATTTTGTCAAGTTTCAAAGAGCTACTACAATCCATGTTGGATTTAGAGTTCCAAATTCATCTATCTTAATAGGAGAGAACAGAGGGAAAACTAAATATAAAAACTGCTACTGTAGACGAATGCTTCAACCTAGAAGAACAAAATTTGGTGAGCCAAGTGGGATTTCTGTACTGATCATTACCACCAAGTATCATCAAGATTGGGTGAAAAAATATTTGCTGGTATTTCGGAAACTCGTAATTTCTTAGAAGCTTGGCAACCCCTCTCAATGAAAGTGCTTTTCCACAGTCTGTGCCAAGGGCTAATTGTAGAGGAAACAAACCATAGAGACAAAACTGAGAACTCCTTTATTTTGTCAAGTTTCAAAGAGCTACTACAAACCATGTTGGATTTAGAGTTCCAAATTCATCTATCTATATAGGAGAGAACAGAGGGAAACCTAGATATAAAAACTGCTACTGTAGACGAAAGCTTCAACCTAGAAGAACAAAATTTGGTGAGCCAAGTGGGATTTGTGTACTGATCATTACCAAAAAGTATCATCAGGACTGGGTGAAAAAATATTTGCTGCTATTTTGGAAACTCGTTATTTCTAAGAAGCTTGGCAACCCATCTCAATGAAAGCGCTTCCACAGTCTGTGCCTAGGGCTACTTGAAGACGAAACAAACCATACAGACAAAACTGAGAACTCCTTTATTTTGTCAAGTTTCAAAGAGCTACTACAATCCATGTTGGATTTAGAGTTCCAAATTCATCTATCTATATAGGAGAGAACAGAGAGAACCCTAAATATAAACACTGCTACTGTAGACGAACGCTTCAACCTAGAAGAACAAAATTTGGTGAGCCAAGTGGGATTTGTGTACTGATCATTAGCAACAAGTATCATCAAGATTGGGTGAAAAAATATTTGCTGGTATTTCGGAAACTCGTTATTTCTTAGAAGCTTGGCAACCCCTCTCAATGAAAGTGCTTTTACACAGTCTGTGCCTAGGGCTACTTGAAGAGGAAACAAACCATAGAGACAAAACTGAGAACTCCTTTATTTTGTCAAGTTTCAAAGAGCTACTACAAACCAGGTTGGATTTAGAGTTCCAAATTCATCTATCTATATATGAGACAACAGAGTGAAACCTAAATATAAAAACTGCTACTGTAGACGAACGCTTCAACCTAAAGAACAAAATTTGGTGAGCCAAGTGGGATTTGTGTACGGATCATCAGCAACAAGTATCATCAAGTTTGGCTGAAAAAATATTTGCTGGTATTTCGGAAACTCTTTATTTCTTAGAAGCTTGGCAACCCCTCTCAATGAAAGTGCTTTTCCACAGTCTGTGCCTAGGGCTACTTGAAGAGGAAACAAACCATAGAGACAAAACTGAGAACTCCTTTATTTTGTCAAGTTTCAAAGAGCTACTACAAACCATATTGGATTTAGAGTTTAAAATTCATCTATCTACATAGGAGAGAACAGAGGGAAACCTAGATATAAAATCTGCTACTGTAGACGAACGCTTCAACCTAGAAGAACAAAATTTGGTGAGCCAAGTGGGATTTGTGTACTGATCATTAGCAACAAGTATCATCAAGATTGGGTGAAAAAATATTTGCTGGTATTTCGGAAACTCGTTATTTCTTAGAATCTTGGCAATCCCTCTCAATGAAAGTGCTTTTCCACAGTCTGTGCCTAGGGCTTATTGAAGAGGAAACAAACCATAGAAAGAAAACTGAGAACTCCTTTATTTTGTCAAGTTTCAAAGAGCTACTACAAACCATGTGGGATTTAGAGTTCCAAATTCATCTATCTATATAGGAGAGAACAGAGAGAAACCTAAATATAAAAACTGCTACTGTAGACGAACGCTTCAACCTAGAAGAACAAAATTTGGTGAGCCAAGTGGGATTTGTGTACTGATCATTAGCAACAAGTATCATCAAGATTGGGTGAAAAAATATTTGCTGGTATTTCTGAAACTCGTTATTTCTTAGAAGCTTGCAACCACTCTCAATGAAAGTGCTTTTCCACATTCTGTGCTAGGGCTACTTGAGGAGGAAACAAACCATTGAGACAAAACTGAGAACTCCTTTATTTTGTCAAGTTTCAAAGAGCTACTACAAACCATGTTAGATTTAGAGTTCCAAATTCATATATCTATATAGGAGAGAACAGAGGGAAACCTAAATATAAAAACTGCTACTGTAGACGAACGCTTCAACGTAGAAGAACAAAATTTGGTGAGCCAAGTGGGATTTGTGTACTGATCATTACCACCAAGTATCATCACGATTGGGTGAAAAAATATTTGCTGGTATTTCGGAAACTCGATATTTCTTAGAAGCTTGGCAAACGCTCTCAATGAAAGTGCTTTTCCTCATTCTGTGCCTAGGGCTACTTGAAGAGGAAACAAATCATAGAGACAAAACTGAGAACTCCTTTATTTTGTCACGTTTCAAAGAGCTACTACAAACCATGTTGGATTTAGAGTTCCAAATTCATCTATCTATATAGGAGAGAACAGAGTGAAACCTAAATATATATAAACGGCTACTTTAGACGAACGCTTCAACCTAGAAGAATAAAATTTGGTGAGCCAAGTGCGATCTGTGTACTGATCATTACCACAAAGTATCATCAAGATTGGGTGAAAAAATATTTGCTGGTATTTTGGAAACTCGTTATTTCTTAGAAGCTTGGCAATCCATCTCAATGAAAGTGCTTCCACAGTCTGTGCCTAGGGCTACTTGAAGACGAAACAAACCATAGAGACAAAACTGAGAACTCCTTTATTTTGTCAAGTTTCAAAGAGCTACTACAATCCATGTTGTATTTAGAGTTTCAAATTCATCTATCTATATAGGAGAGAACAGAGAGAAACCTAAATATAAAAACTGCTACTGTAGACGAACGCTTCAACCTAGAAGAACAAAATTTGGTGAGCCAAGTGGGATTTGTGTACTGATCATTAGCAACAAGTATCATCAAGATTGGGTGAAAAAATATTTGCTGGTATTTTGGAAACTCGTTATTTCTTGGAAGCTTGGCAATCCATCTCAATGAAAGTGCTTTCCACAGTCTGTGCCTAGGGCTACTTGAACAGGAAACAAACCATAGAGACAAAACTGAGAACTCCTTTATTTTGTCAAGTTTCAAAGAGCTACTACAAACCATGTTGGATTTAGAGTTCCATTTTCATATATCTATATAGGAGAGAACAGAGGGAAACCTAAATATAAAAACTGCTACTGTAGGAGAAAGCTTCAACCTAGAAGAACAAAATTTGGTGAGCCAAGTGGGATTTGTGTACTGATCATTAGCAACAAGTATCATCAAGATTGGGTGGAAAAATATTTGCTGGTATTTCGGAAAATCGTTAATTCTTAGAAGCTTGGCAACCCCTCTCAATGAAAGTGCTTTTCCACAGTCTGTGCCTAGGGCTACTTGAAGAGGAAACAATCCATAGAAACAAAACTGAGAACTCCTTTATTTTGTCAATTTTCAAAGAGCTACTACAAACCATGTTGGATTTAGAGTTCCAAATTCATCGATCTATACAGGAGAGAACAGAGGGAAACCTAAATATAAAAACTGCTACTGTAGACGAACGCTACAACCTAGAAGAACAAAATTTGGTGAGCCAAGTGGGATGTGTGTACTGATCATTACCACCAAGTATCATCAAAATTGGGTAAAAAAATATTTGCTGGTATTTCGGAAACTCGTAATTTCTTAGAATCTTGGCAACCCCTCTCAATGAAAGTGCTTTTCCACAGTCTGTGCCTAGGGCTACTTGAAGAGGAAACAAACCATAGAGACAAAACTGAGAACTCCTTTATTTTGTCAAGTTTCAAAAAGCTACTACAAACCATGTTGGATTTAGAGTTCCAAATTCATCTATCTATATATGAGAGAACAGAGTAAAACCTAAATATAAAACCTGCTAGTGTAGACGAACGCTTCAACCTAGAAGAACAAAATTTGGTGAGCCAAGTTGGATTTGTGTACTGATCATCAGCAACAAGTATCATCAAGATTGGGTGAAAAAATATTTGCTGGTACGTCGGAAACTCGTTATTTCTTAGAAGCTTTGCAACCCCTCTCAATGAAAGTGCTTTTCCACAGTCTGCGCCTAGGGCTACTTGAAGAGAAAACAAACCATAGAGACAAAACTCAGAACTACTTTATTTTGTCAAGTTTCAAAGAGTTACTACAAACCATGTTGGATTTAGAGTTCCAAATTCATCTATCTATACAGGAGAGAACAGAGGGAAACCTAACTATAAAAACGGCTACTGTAGACGAACGCTTCAACCTAGAAGAACAGAATTTGGTGAGCCAAGTGGGATTTGTGTACTGATCATCAGCAACAAGTTTCATCAAGATTGGCTGAAAAAATATTTGCTGGTATTTCGGAAACTCGTTATTTCTTAGAAGCTTGGCAACCCCTCTCAATGAAAGTGCTTTTCCACAGTCTGTGCCTAGGGCTACTTGAAGAGGAAACAAACCATAAACACAAAACTAAGAACTCCTTTATTTTGTCAAGTTTCAAAGAGCTACTACAATCCATGTTGGATTTAGAGTTCCAAATTCATCTATGTAAATAGGAGAGAACAGAGGGAAACCTAAATATAAAAACTGCTACTGTAGACGAATGCTTCAACCTAGAAGAACAAAATTTGGTGAGCAAAGTGGGATTTCTGTACTGATCATTACCACCAAGTATCATCAATATTGGGTGAAAAAATATTTGCTGGTATTTCGGAAACTCGTATTTTCTTAGAAGCTTGGAAACCCCTCTCAATGAAAGTGCTTTTCCACAGTCTGTGCCATGGGCTAATAGAAGAGGAAACAAACCATAGAGACAAAACTGAGAACTCCTTTATTTTGTCAAGTTTCAAAGAGCTACTACAAACCATGTTGGATTTAGAGTTCCAAATTCATCTATCTATATAGGAGAGAACAGAGGGAAACCTAGATATAAAAACTGCTACTGTAGACGAACGCTTCAACCTAGAAGAACAAAATTTGGTGAGCCAAGTGGGATTTGTGTACTGATCATTAGCAACAAGTATCATCAAGATTGGGTGAAAAAATATTTGCTGGTATTTCGGAAACTAGTAATTTCTTAGAAGCTTGGCAACCCTCTCAATGAAAGTGCTTCTCCAAAGTTTGACTAGGGCTACTTGAAGAGGAAACAAACCATAGAGACAAAACTGAGAACTCCTTTATTTTGTCAAGTTTCAAGGAGCTACTACAAACCAGGTTGGATTTAGAGTTCCAAATTCATCTATCTATATATGAGACAACAGAGTGAATCCTAAATATAAAAACTGCTACTGTAGACGAACGCTTCAACCTAAAGAACAAAATTTGGTGAGCCAAGTGGGATTTGTGTACTGATCATCAGCAACAAGTATCATCAAGATTGGCTGAAAAAATATTTGCTGTTATTTCGGAAACTCGTTATTTCTTAGAAGCTTGGCAACCCCTCTCAATGAAAGTGCTTTTCCACAGTCTGTGCCTAGGGCTACTTGAAGAGGAAACAAACCATAGAGACAAAACTGAGAACTCCTTTATTTTGTCACGTTTCAAAGAGCTACTACAAACCATGTTGGATTTAGAGTTCCAAATTCATCTATCTATATAGGAGAGAACAGAGGGAAACCTAAATATAAAAACTGCTACTATAGACGAACGCTTCAACCTAGAAGAACAGAATTTGGTGAGCCAAGTGGGATTTGTGTACTGATCATCAGCAACAAGTATCATCAAGATTGGCTGAAAAAATATTTGCTGGTATTTCGGAAACTCGTTATTTCTTAGAAGCTTGGCAACCCCTCTCAATTAAAGTGCTTTTCCACAGTCTGTGCCTAGGGCTACTTGAAGAGGAAACAAACCATAGAGAGAAAACTGAGAACTCCTTTATTTTGTCAAGTTTCAAAGAGCTACTACAAACCATATTGGATTTAGAGTTTAAAATTCATCTATCTACATAGGAGAGAACAGAGGGAAACCTAGATATAAAATCTGCTACTGTAGACGAACGCTTCAACCTAGAAGAACAAAATTTGGTGAGCCAAGTGGGATTTGTGTACTGATCATTAGCAACAAGTATCATCAAGATTGGGTGAAAAAATATTTGCTGGTATTTCGGAAACTCGTTATTTCTTAGAATCTTGGCAATCCCTCTCAATGAAAGTGCTTTTCCACAGTCTGTGCCTAGGGCTTATTGAAGAGGAAACAAACCATAGAAAGAAAACTGAGAACTTCTTTATTTTGTCAAGTTTCAAAGAGCTACTACAAACCATGTGGGATTTAGAGTTCCAAATTCATCTATCTATATAGGAGAGAACAGAGAGAAACCTAAATATAAAAACTGCTACTGTAGACGAACGCTTCAACCTAGAAGAACAAAATTTGGTGAGCCAAGTGGGATTTGTGTACTGATCATTACCACCAAGTATCATCAAGATTGGGTGAAAGAATATTTGCTGGTATTTCGGAAACTTGTAATTTCTTAGAAGCTTGCAACCACTCTCAATGAAAGTGCTTTTCCACATTCTGTGCTAGGGCTACATGAGGAGGAAATCAACCATTGAGACAAAACTTTGAACTCCTTTATTTTGTCAAGTTTCGAAGAGCTACTACAAACCATGTTGGATTTAGAGTTCCAAATTCATATATCTATATAGGAGAGAACAGAGGGAAACCTAAATATATATAAACGGCTACTTTAGACGAACGCTTCAACCTAGAAGAACAAAATTTGGTGAGCCAAGTGCGATCTGTGTACTGATCATTACCACAAAGTATCATCAAGATTGGGTGAAAAAATATTTGCTGGTATTTTGGAAACTCGTTATTTCTTGGAAGCTTGGCAATCCATCTCAATGAAAGTGCTTTCCACAGTCTGTGCCTAGGGCTACTTGAACAGGAAACAAACCATAGAGACAAAACTGAGAACTCCTTTATTTTGTCAAGTTTCAAAGAGCTACTACAAACCATGTTGGATTTAGAGTTCCATTTTCATATATCTATATAGGAGAGAACAGAGGGAAACCTAAATATAAAAACTGCTACTGTAGGAGAAAGCTTCAACCTAGAAGAACAAAATTTGGTGAGCCAAGTGGGATTTGTGTACTGATCATTAGCAACAAGTATCATCAAGATTGGGTGGAAAAATATTTGCTGGTATTTCGGAAAATCGTTAATTCTTAGAAGCTTGGCAACCCCTCTCAATGAAAGTGCTTTTCCACAGTCTGTGCCTAGGGCTACTTGAAGAGGAAACAATCCATAGAAACAAAACTGAGAACTCCTTTATTTTGTCAATTTTCAAAGAGCTACTACAAACCATGTTGGATTTAGAGTTCCAAATTCATCTATCTATACAGGAGAGAACAGAGGGAAACCTAAATATAAAAACTGCTACTGTAGACGAACGCTACAACCTAGAAGAACAAAATTTGGTGAGCCAAGTGGGATGTGTGTACTGATCATTACCAAAAAGTATCATCAAAATTGGGTAAAAAAATACTTGCTGGTATTTCGGAAACTCGTAATTTCTTAGAATCTTGGCAACCCCTCTCAATGAAAGTGCTTTTCCACAGTCTGTGTTTAGGGCTACTTGAAGAGGAAACAAACCATAGAGACAAAACTGAGAACTCCTTTATTTTGTCAAGTTTCAAAAAGCTACTACAAACCATGTTGGATTTAGAGTTCCAAATTCATCTATCTATATATGAGAGAACAGAGTAAAACCTAAATATAAAACCTGCTAGTGTAGACGAACGCTTCAACCTAGAAGAACAAAATTTGGTGAGCCAAGTTGGATTTGTGTACTGATCATTAGCAACAAGTATCATCAAGATTGGGTGAAAAAATATTTGCTGGTACGTCGGAAACTCGTTATTTCTTAGAAGCTTGGCAACCCCTCTCAATGAAAGTGCTTTTCCACAGTCTGCGCCTAGGGCTACTTGAAGAGAAAACAAACCATAGAGACAAAACTCAGAACTCCTTTATTTTGTCAAGTTTCAAAGAGCTACTACAAACCATGTTGGATTTAGAGTTCCAAATTCATCTATCTATACAGGAGAGAACAGAGGGAAAAATAACTATAAAAACGGCTACTGTAGACTAACGCTTCAACCTAGAAGAACAGAATTTGGTGAGCCAAGTGGGATTTGTGTACTGATCATCAGCAACAAGTATCATCAAGATTGGCTGAAAAAATATTTGCTGGTATTTCGGAAACTCGTTATTTCTTAGAAGCTTGGCAACCCCTCTCAATGAAAGTGCTTTTCCACACTCTGTGCCTAGGGCTACTTGAAGAGGAAACAAACCATAGAGACAAAACTAAGAACTCCTTTATTTTGTCAAGTTTCAAAGAGCTACTACAATCCATGTTGGATTTAGAGTTCCAAATTCATCTATCTAAATAGGAGAGAACAGAGGGAAACCTAAATATAAAAACTGCGACTGTAGACGAATGCTTCAACATAGAAGAACAAAATTTGGTGAGCAAAGTGGGATTTCTGTACTGATCATTACCACCAAGTATCATCAATATTGGGTGAAAAAATATTTGCTGGTATTTCGGAAACTCGTATTTTCTTAGAAGCTTGGAAACCCCTCTCAATGAAAGTGCTTTTCCACAGTCTGTGACAAGGGCTAATTGAAGAGGAAACAAACCATAGAGACAAAACTGAGAACTCCTTTATTTTGTCAAGTTTCAAAGAGCTACTACAAACCATGTTGGATTTAGAGTTCCAAATTCATCTATCTATACAGGAGAGAACAGAGGGAAACCTAACTATAAAAACGGCTACTGTAGACGAACGCTTCAACCTAGAAGAACAGAATTTGGTGAGCCAAGTGGGATTTGTGTACTGATCATCAGCAACAAGTATCATCAAGATTGGCTGAAAAAATATTTGCTGGTATTTCGGAAACTCATTATTTCTTAGAAGCTTGGCAACCCCTCTCAATGAAAGTGCTTTTCCACAGTCTGTGCCTAGGGCTACTTGAAGAGGAAACAAATCATAGACACAAAACTAAGAACTCCTTTATTTTGTCAAGTTTCAAAGAGCTACTACAATCCATGTTTTATTTAGAGTTCCAAATTCATCTATCTAAATAGGAGAGAACAGAGGGAAACCTAAATATAAAAACTGCTACTGTAGACGAATGCTTCAACCTAGAAGAAGAAAATTTGGTGAGCCAAGTGGGATTTCTGTACTGATCATTACCACCAAGTATCATCAATATTGGGTGAAAAAATATTTGCTGGTATTTCGGAAACTCGTATTTTCTTAGAAGCTTGGAAACCCCTCTCAATGAAAGTGCTTTTCCACAGTCTGTGCCAAGGGCTAATTGAAGAGGAAACAAACCATAGAGACAAAACTGAGAACTCCTTTATTTTGTCAAGTTTCAAAGAGCTACTACAAACCATGTTGGATTTAGAGTTCCAAATTCATCTATCTATATAGGAGAGAACAGAGGGAAACCTAGATATAAAAACTGCTACTCTAGACGAACGCTTCAACCTAGAAGAACAAAATTTGGTGAGCCAAGTGGGATTTGTGTACTGATCATTAGCAACAAGTATCATCAAGATTGGGTGAAAAAATATTTCCTGGTATTTCGGAAACTAGTAATTTCTTAGAAGCTTGGCAACCCTCTCAATGAAAGTGCTTCTCCAAAGTTTGACTAGGGCTACTTGAAGAGGAAACAAACCATAGAGACAAAACTGAGAACTCCTTTATTTTGTCAAGTTTCAAAGAGCTACTACAAACCAGGTTGGATTTAGAGTTCCAAATTCATCTATCTATATATGAGACAACAGAGTGAAACCTAAATATAAAAACTGCTACTGTAGACGAACGCTTCAACCTAAAGAACAAAATTTGGTGAGCCAAGTGGGATTTGTGTACTGATCATCAGCAACAAGTATCATCAAGATTGGCTGAAAAAATATTTGCTGTTATTTCGGAAACTCGTTATTTCTTAGAAGCTTGGCAACCCCTCTCAATGAAAGTGCTTTTCCACAGTCTGTGCCTAGGGCTACTTGAAGAGGAAACAAACCATAGAGACAAAACTGAGAACTCCTTTATTTTGTCACGTTTCAAAGAGCTACTACAAACCATGTTGGATTTAGAGTTCCAAATTCATCTATCTATATAGGAGAGAACAGAGGGAAACCTAAATATAAAAACTGCTACTATAGACGAACGCTTCAACCTAGAAGAACAGAATTTGGTGAGCCAAGTGGGATTTGTGTACTGATCATCAGCAACAAGTATCATCAAGATTGGCTGAAAAAATATTTGCTGGTATTTCGGAAACTCGTTATTTCTTAGAAGCTTGGCAACCCCTCTCAATTAAAGTGCTTTTCCACAGTCTGTGCCTAGGGCTACTTGAAGAGGAAACAAACCATAGAGAGAAAACTGAGAACTCCTTTATTTTGTCAAGTTTCAAAGAGCTACTACAAACCATATTGGATTTAGAGTTTAAAATTCATCTATCTACATAGGAGAGAACAGAGGGAAACCTAGATATAAAATCTGCTACTGTAGACGAACGCTTCAACCTAGAAGAACAAAATTTGGTGAGCCAAGTGGGATTTGTGTACTGATCATTAGCAACAAGTATCATCAAGATTGGGTGAAAAAATATTTGCTGGTATTTCGGAAACTCGTTATTTCTTAGAATCTTGGCAATCCCTCTCAATGAAAGTGCTTTTCCACAGTCTGTGCCTAGGGCTTATTGAAGAGGAAACAAACCATAGAAAGAAAACTGAGAACTTCTTTATTTTGTCAAGTTTCAAAGAGCTACTACAAACCATGTGGGATTTAGAGTTCCAAATTCATCTATCTATATAGGAGAGAACAGAGAGAAACCTAAATATAAAAACTGCTACTGTAGACGAACGCTTCAACCTAGAAGAACAAAATTTGGTGAGCCAAGTGGGATTTGTGTACTGATCATTACCACCAAGTATCATCAAGATTGGGTGAAAGAATATTTGCTGGTATTTCGGAAACTTGTAATTTCTTAGAAGCTTGCAACCACTCTCAATGAAAGTGCTTTTCCACATTCTGTGCTAGGGCTACTTGAGGAGGAAATAAACCATTGAGACAAAACTGAGAACTCCTTTATTTTGTCAAGTTTCGAAGAGCTACTACAAACCATGTTGGATTTAGAGTTCCAAATTCATATATCTATATAGGAGAGAACAGAGGGAAACCTAAATATAAAAACTGCTACTGTAGACGAACGCTTCAACGTAGAAGAACAAAATTTGGTGAGCCAAGTGGGATTTGTGTACTGATCATTACCACCAAGTATCATCAAGATTGGGTAAAAAAATATTTGCTGGTATTTCGGAAACTCGTTATTTCTTAGAAGCTTGGCAAACCCTCTCAATGAAAGTGCTTTTCCTCAGTCTGTGCCTAGTTCTACTTGAAGAGGAAACAAATCATAGAGACAAAACTGAGAACTCCTTTATTTTGTCACGTTTAAAAGAGCTACTACAAACCATGTTGGATTTAGAGTTCCAAATTCATCTATCTATATAGGAGAGAACAGAGTGAAACCTAAATATATATAAACGGCTACTTTAGACGAACGCTTCAACCTAGAAGAACAAAATTTGGTGAGCCAAGTGCGATCTGTGTACTGATCATTACCACAAAGTATCATCAAGATTGGGTGAAAAAATATTTGCTGGTATTTTGGAAACTCGTTATTTCTTAGAAGCTTGGCAATCCATCTCAATGAAAGTGCTTCCACAGTCTGTGCCTAGGGCTACTTGAAGACGAAACAAACCATAGAGACAAAACTGAGAACTCCTTTATTTTGTCAAGTTTCAAAGAGCTACTACAATCCATGTTGTATTTAGAGTTTCAAATTCATCTATCTATATAGGAGAGAACAGAGAGAAACCTAAATATAAAAACTGCTACTGTAGACGAACGCTTCAACCTAGAAGAACAAAATTTGGTGAGCCAAGTGGGATTTGTGTACTGATCATTAGCAACAAGTATCATCAAGATTGGGTGAAAAAATATTTGCTGGTATTTTGGAAACTCGTTATTTCTTGGAATCTTGGCAATCCATCTCAATGAAAGTGCTTTCCACAGTCTGTGCCTAGGGCTACTTGAACAGGAAACAAACCATAGAGACAAAACTGAGAACTCCTTTATTTTGTCAAGTTTCAAAGAGCTACTACAAACCATGTTGGATTTAGAGTTCCATTTTCATATATCTATATAGGAGAGAACAGAGGGAAACCTAAATATAAAAACTGCTACTGTAGGAGAAAGCTTCAACCTAGAAGAACAAAATTTGGTGAGCCAAGTGGGATTTGTGTACTGATCATTAGCAACAAGTATCATCGAGATTGGGTGGAAAAATATTTGCTGGTATTTCGGAAAATCGTTAATTCTTAGAAGCTTGGCAACCCCTCTCAATGAAAGTGCTTTTCCACAGTCTGTGCCTAGGGCTACTTGAAGAGGAAACAATCCATAGAAACAAAACTGAGAACTCCTTTATTTTGTCAATTTTCAAAGAGCTACTACAAACCATGTTGGATTTAGAGTTCCAAATTCATCTATCTATACAGGAGAGTACAGAGGGAAACCTAAATATAAAAACTGCTACTGTAGACGAACGCTACAACCTAGAAGAACAAAATTTGGTGAGCCAAGTGGGATGTGTGTACTGATCATTACCAAAAAGTATCATCAAAATTGGGTAAAAAAATACTTGCTGGTATTTCGGAAACTCGTAATTTCTTAGAATCTTGGCAACCCCTCTCAATGAAAGTGCTTTTCCACAGTCTGTGTTTAGGGCTACATGAAGAGGAAACAAACCATAGAGACAAAACTGAGAACTCCTTTATTTTGTCAAGTTTCAAAAAGCTACTACAAACCATGTTGGATTTAGAGTTCCAAATTCATCTATCTATATATGAGAGAACAGAGTAAAACCTAAATATAAAACCTGCTAGTGTAGACGAACGCTTCAACCTAGAAGAACAAAATTTGGTGAGCCAAGTTGGATTTGTGTACTGATCATTAGCAACAAGTATCATCAAGATTGGGTGAAAAAATATTTGCTGGTACGTCGGAAACTCGTTATTTCTTAGAAGCTTGGCAACCCCTCTCAATGAAAGTGCTTTTCCACAGTCTGCGCCTAGGGCTACTTGAAGAGAAAACAAACCATAGAGACAAAACTCAGAACTCCTTTATTTTGTCAAGTTTCAAAGAGCTACTACAAACCATGTTGGATTTAGAGTTCCAAATTCATCTATCTATACAGGAGAGAACAGAGGGAAACCTAACTATAAAAACGGCTACTGTAGACGAACGCTTCAACCTAGAAGAACAGAATTTGGTGAGCCAAGTGGGATTTGTGTACTGATCATCAGCAACAAGTATCATCAAGATTGGCTGAAAAAATATTTGCTGGTATTTCGGAAACTCGTTATTTCTTAGAAGCTTGGCAACCCCTCTCAATGAAAGTGCTTTTCCACACTCTGTGCCTAGGGCTACTTGAAGAGGAAACAAACCATAGAGACAAAACTAAGAACTCCTTTATTTTGTCAAGTTTCAAAGAGCTACTACAATCCATGTTGGATTTAGAGTTCCAAATTCATCTATCTAAATAGGAGAGAACAGAGGGAAACCTAAATATAAAAACTGCGACTGTAGACGAATGCTTCAACATTGAAGAACAAAATTTGGTGAGCAAAGTGGGATTTCTGTACTGATCATTACCACCAAGTATCATCAATATTGGGTGAAAAAATATTTGCTGGTATTTCGGAAACTCGTATTTTCTTACAAGCTTGGAAACCCCTCTCAATGAAAGTGCTTTTCCACAGTCTGTGACAAGGTCTAATTGAAGAGGAAACAAACCATAGAGACAAAACTGAGAACTCCTTTATTTTGTCAAGTTTCAAAGAGCTACTACAAACCATGTTGGATTTAGAGTTCCAAATTCATCTATCTATATAGGAGAGAACAGAGGGAAACCTAGATATAAAAACTGCTACTGTAGACGAACGCTTCAACCTAGAAGAACAAAATTTGGTGAGCCAAGTGGGATTTGTGTACTGATCATTAGCAACAAGTATCATCAAGATTGGGTGAAAAAATATTTGCTGGTATTTCGGAAACTAGTAATTTCTTAGAAGCTTGGCAACCCTCTCAATGAAAGTGCTTCTCCAAAGTTTGACTAGGGCTACTTGAAGAGGAAACAAACCATAGAGACAAAACTGAGAACTCCTTTATTTTGTCAAGTTTCAAAGAGCTACTACAGTCCAAGTTGGATTTAGAGTTCCAAATTCATCTATCTATATAGGAGAGAACAGAGGGAAACCTAAATATAAAAACTGCTACTGTAGACGAACGCTTCAACCTAGAAGAACAGAATTTGGTGAGCCGAGTGGGATTTGTGTACTGATCATCAGCAACAAGTATCATCAAGATTGGCTGAAAAAATATTTGCTGGTATTTCGGAAACTCGTTATTTCTTAGAAGCTTGGCAACCCCTCTCAATTAAAGTGCTTTTCCACAGTCTGTGGATAGGGCTACTTGAAGAGGAAACAAACCATAGAGAGAATACTGAGAACTCCTTTATTTTGTCAAGTTTCAAAGAGCTACTACAAACCATATTGGATTTAGAGTTTAAAATTCATCTATCTACATAGGAGAGAACAGAGGGAAACCTAGATATAAAATCTGCTACTGTAGACGAACGCTTCAACCTAGAAGAACAAAATTTGGTGAGCCAAGTGGGATTTGTGTACTGATCATTAGCAACAAGTATCATCAAGATTGGGTGAAAGAATATTTGCTGGTATTTCGGAAACTTGTAATTTCTTAGAAGCTTGCAACCACTCTCAATGAAAGTGCTTTTCCACATTCTGTGCTAGGGCTACTTGTGGAGGAAACAAACCATTGAGACAAAACTGAGAACTCCTTTATTTTGTCAAGTTTCAAAGAGCTACTACAAACCATGTTGGATTTAGAGTTCCAAATTCATATATCTACATAGGAGAGAACAGAGGGAAACCTAAATATAAAAACTGCTACTGTAGACGAACGCTTCAACGTAGAAGAACAAAATTTGGTGAGCCAAGTGGGATTTGTGTACTGATCATTACCACCAAGTATCATCAAGATTGGGTGAAAAAATATTTGCTGGTATTTCGGAAACTCGTTATTTCTTAGAAGCTTGGCAAACCCTCTCAATGAAAGTGCTTTTCCTCAGTCTGTGCCTAGGGCTACTTGAAGATGAAACAAATCATAGAGACAAAACTGAGAACTCCTTTATTTTGTCACGTTTCAAAGAGCTACTACAAACCATGTTGGATTTAGAGTTCCAAATTCGTCTATCTATATAGGAGAGAACAGAGGGAAACCTAGATATAAAAACTGCTACTGTAGACGAACGCTTCAACCTAGAAGAACAAAATTTGGTGAGCCAAGTGGGATTTGTGTACTGATCATTAGCACCAAGTATCATCAAGATTGGGTGAAAAAATATTTGCTGGTATTTCGGAAACTAGTAATTTCTTAGAAGCTTGGCAACCCCTCTCAATGAAAGTGCTTTTCCACAGTCTGTGCCTAGGGCTACTTGAAGAGGAAACAAATAAAAGAGACAAAACTGAGAACTCCTTTATTTTGTCACGTTTCAAAGAGCTACTAAAAACCATGTTGGATTTAGAGTTCCAAATTCATCTATCTAAATAGGAGAGAACAGAGGGTAACCTAAATATAAAAACTGCTACTCTAGACGAATGCTTCAACCTAGAAGAACGAAATTTGGTGAGCAAAGTGGGATTTGTGTACTGATAATTACCACCAAGTATCATCAAGATTGGGTGAAAAAATATTTGCAGGTATTTCACAAACTCGTTATTTCTTAGAAGCTTTGCAACCCCGCTCAATGAAAGTGCTTTGCCACAGTGTGTGCCTAGTGCTAATTGAAGAGGAAGCAATCCATAGAGACAAAACTGAGAACTCCTTTATTTTGTCAAGTTTCAAAGAGCTACTACAATCCATGTTGGATTTAAAGTTCCAAATTAATCTATCTATATAGGAGAGAAGAGAGAGAAACCTAAATATAAAAAACTGCTACTGTAGACGAACGCTTCAACCCAGAAGAACAAAATTTGGTGAGCCAAGTGGGATTTGTGTACTGATCATTACCACCAAGTATCATCAAGATTGGGTGAAGAAATATTTGCTGTTATTTTGGAAACTCGTTATTTCTTAGCAGCTTTGCAACCCATCTAAATGAAGTGCTTACACAGTCTGTGCATAGGGCAACTTGAAGAGGAAACAAACCATAGAGACAAAACTGAGAACTCCTTTATTTTGTCAAGTTTCAAAGAGCTACTACAGTCCAAGTTGGATTTAGAGTTCCAAATTCATCTATCTATATAGGAGAGAACAGAGAGAAACCTAAATATAAAAACTGCTACTGTAGACGAACGCTTCAACCTAGAAGAACAAAATTTGGTGAGCCAAGTGGGATTTGTGTACTGATCATCAGCAACAAGTATCATCAAGATTGGGTGAAAAAATATTTGCTGGTACGTCGGAAAATCGTTATTTCTTAGAAGCTTGGCAACCCCTCTCAATGAAAGTGCTTTTCCACAGTCTGTGCCTAGGGCTACTTGAAGAGGAAACTAACCATAGAGACAAAACTCAGAACTCCTTTATTTTGTCAAGTTTCAAAGAGCTACTACAATCCATGTTGGATTTAGAGTTCCAAATTCATCTATCTATATAGGAGAGAAGAGAGAGAAACCTAAATATAAAACCTGCTACTGTAGACGAACGCTTCAACCTAGAAGAATAAAAATTGGTGAGCCAAGTGGGATCTGTGTACTGATCATTACCACCAAGTATCATCAAGATTGGCTGAAAAAATATTTGCAGGTATTTCACAAACTCGTTATTTCTTAGAAGCTTTGCAACCCCGCTCAATGAAAGTGCATTGCCACAGTGTGCGCATAGGGCTACTTGAAGAGGAAACAAACCATAGAGACAAAACTCAGAACTCCTTTATTTTGTCAAGTTTCAAAGAGCTACTACAAACCATGTTGGATTTAGAGTTCCAAATTCAACTATCTATATATGAGAGAACAGAGTGAAACCTAAATATAAAAACGGCCACTTTAGATGAACGCTTCAACCTAGAAGAACAAAATTTGGTGACCAAGTGGGATCTGTGTACTGATCATTACCACAAGTATCATCAAGATTGGGTGAAAAAATATTTGCTGGTATTTCGGAAACTCGTTATTTCTTAGAAGCTTGGCAACCCCTCTCAATGAAAGTGCTTTTCCACAGTCTGTGCCTCGGGCTACTTGAAGAGGAAACAATCCATAGAGACAAAACTGAGAACTCCTTTATTTTGTCAAGTTTCAAAGAGGTACTACAATCCATGTTGGATTTAAAGTTCCAAATTCATCTATCTATATAGGAGAGAACAGAGAGAAACCTAAATATAAATACTGCTACTTGAGACGAACGCTTCAACCTAGAAGAACAAAATTTGGTGAGCCAAGTGGGATTTGTGTACTGATCATTACCACCAAGTATCATCAAGATTGGGTGAAAAAATATATGCTGGTATTTCGGAAATTCGTTATTTCTTAGAAGCTTGGCAACCCATCTTAATGAAAGTGCTTCCACAGTCTATGCCTAGGGCTACTTGAAGAGGAAACAAACCATAGAGACAAAACTGAGAACTCCTTTATTTTGTCAAGTTTTAAAGAGCTACCACAAATCATGTTGGATTTAGAGTTCCAAATTCATCTATCTATATATGAGAGAACAGAGTGAAACCTAAATATAAATACTGCTACTGTAGACGAACGCTTCAACCTAGAAGAACATAATTTGGTGAGCCAAGTGGAATTTGTGTACTATCATTACCACCAAGTATCATCAAGATTGGGTGAAAAAATATTTGCTGGTATTTCGGAATCTCGTTATTTCTTAGAAGCTTTGCAACCCCTCTCAATGAAAGTGCTTTTCCACAGTTTGTGCCTAGGGCTACTTGAAGAGGAAACAAACCATAGAGACAAAACTGAGAACTCCTTTATTTTGTCAAGTTTCAAAGAGCTACTATAAACCATGTTGGATTTAGAGTTGCAAATTCATCTATCTATATAGGAGAGAACACAGGGAAACCTATATATAAAAACTGCTATTGTAGACGAACGCTTCAACCTAGAAGAACAAATTTGGTGAGCCAACTGGGATTTGTGTACTGATCATTACCACCAAGTATCATCAAGATTGGATTAAACAATATTTGCTGGTATTTTGGAAACTCGTTATTCCTTAGAAGCTTGGCAACCCATCTCAATGAATGTGCTTTCCACAGTCTGTGCCTAGGGCTACTTGAAGAGGAAACAAACCATAGAGACAAAACTGAGAACTCTTTTATTTTGTCAAGTTTCAAAGAGCTACTACAAACCATGTTGGATTTAGAGTTCCAAATTCATCTATCTATATAGGAGAGAACAGAGGGAAACCTAAATATAAAAACTGCTACTGTAGACGAAAGCTTCAACCTAGAAGAACAAAATATGGTGAGCCAAGTGGGATTTGTGTACTTATCATTACCACCAAGTATCATCAAGATTGAGTGAAAAAATATTTGCTGGTGTTTCGGAAATTTGGAATTTCTTAGAAGCTTGGCAACCACTCTCAATGAAACTGCTTTTCCACAGTCTGTGCCTATGGCTACTTGAAGAGGAAACAAACCATAGAGACAAAACTGAGAACTCCTTTATTTTGTCAAGTTTCAAAGAGCAACTACAAACCATGTTGGATTTAGAGTTCCAAATTCATCTATCTATATAGGAGAGAACATAGGGAAACCTAAATATAAAAACTGCTACTGTAGACGAAAGCTTCAACCTAGAAGAACAAAATATGGTGAGCCAATTGGGATTTGTGTACTTATCATTACCACCAAGTATCATCAAGATTGAGTGAAAAAATATTTGCTGGTGTTTCGGAAATTTGGAATTTCTTAGAAGCTTGGCAACCACTCTCAATGAAACTGCTTTTCCACAGTCTGTGCCTAGGGCTACTTGAAGAGGAAACAAACCATAGAGACAAAACTGAGAACTCCTTTATTTTGTCAAGTTTCAAAGAGCAACTACAAACCATGTTGGATTTAGAGTTCCAAATTCATCTATCTATATAGGAGAGAACAGAGGAAAACCTAAATATAAAAACTGCTACTGTAGACGACCTCTTCAACCTAGAAGAACAAAATTTGGTGAGCCAAGTGGGATTTGTGTACTGATCATTAGCAACAAGTATCATCAAGATTGGGTGAAAAAACATTTTCTGGTATTTCGGAAACTCGTTGTTTCTTAGAAGCTTGGCAACACCTCTCAATGAAAGTGCTTTTCCACAGTCTGTGCCTAGGGCTACTTGAAGAGGAAACAAACCATAGAGACAAAACTGAGAACTCCTTAATTTTGTCAAGTTTCAAAGAGCTACTACAATCCATGTTGGATTTAGAGTTCCACATTCATCTAACTATATAGGAGAGAACAGAGAGAAACCTAAATACAAAACCTGCTATTGTAGACGAACGCTACAACCTAGAAGAACAAAATTTGGTGAGCCAAGTGGGATGTGTGTACTGATCCTTACCACCAAGTATCATCAAAATTGGGTAAAAAAATATTTGCTGGTATTTCAGAAACTCGTAATTTCTTAGAATCTTGGCAACCCCTCTCAATGAAAGTGCTTTTCCACAGTCTGTGCCTAGGGCTACTTGAAGAGGAAACAAACCATAGAGACAAAACTGAGAACTCCTTTATTTCGTCAAGTTTCCAAAAGCTACTACAAACCATGTTGGATTTAGAGTTCCAAATTCATCTATCTATATATGAGAGAACAGAGTGAAACCTAAATATAAAACCTGCTAGTGTAGACGAAAGCTTCAACCTTGAAGAACAAAATTTGGTGAGCCAAGTGGGATATGTGTACTGATCATCAGCAACAAGTATCATCAAGATTGGGTGAAAAAATATTTGCTGGTACGTCGGAAACTCCTTATTTCTTAGAAGCTTGGCAACCCCTCTCAATGAAAGTGCTTTTCCACAGACTGCGCCTAGGGCTACTTGAAGAGGAATCAAACCATAGAGACAAAACTCAGAACTCCTTTATTTTGTCAAGTTTAAAGAGCTACTACAATCCATGTTGGTTTTAGAGTTTCAAATTCATCTATCTATACAGGAGAGAACAGAGGGAAACCTAAATATAAAAACTGCTACTGTAGCGAACGCTTCAACCTAGAAGAACAAAATTTGGTGAGCCAAGTGGGATTTGTGTACTGATCATTACCACAAAGTATCATCAAGACTGGGTGAAAAAATATTTGCTGGTATTTCAGAAACTCGTTATTTCTTAGAAGCTTGGCAACCCCTCTCAATGAAAGTGCTTTTCCACAGTCTGTGCCTAGGGCTACTTGAAGAGAAAACAATCCATAGAGACAAAACTGAGAACTCTTTTATTTTGTCAAGTTTCAAAGAGGTACTACAATCCATGTTGGATTTAAAGTTCCAAATTCATCTATCTATATAGGAGAGAACAGAGAGAAACCTAAATATAAAAACTGCTAATTTAGACGAACGCTTCAACCTAGAAGAACAAAATTTGGTGAGCCAAGTGCGATTTGTGTACTGATCATTACCACCAAGTATCATCAAGATTGGGTGAAAAAATATTTGCTGGTATTTCGGAAATTCGTTATTTCTTAGAAGCTTGGAAACCCATCTTAATGAAAGTGCTTCCACAGTCTGTGCCTAGGGCTACTTGAAGAGGAAAAAAACCATAGAGACAAAACTGAGAACTCCTTTATTTTGTCAAGTTTCAAAGAGCTACTACAAATCATGTTGGATTTAGAGTTCCAAATTCATCTATCTATATATGAGAGAACAGAGTGAAACCTAAATATAAAAACTGCTACTGTAGACGAACGCTTCAACCTAGAAGAACAAAATTTGGTGAGCCAGTGGAATTTGTGTACTGATCATTACCACCAAGTATCATCAAGATTGGGTGAAAAAATATTTGCTGTTATTTCGGAAACTCGTTATTTCTTAGAAGCTTTGCAACCCCTCTCAATGAAAGTGCTTTTCCACAGTCTGTGCCTAGGGCTACTTGAAGAGGAAACAAACCATAGAGACAAAACTGAGAACTCCTTTATTTTGTCAAGTTTCAAAGAGCTACTATAAACCATGTTTTATTTAGAGTTGCAAATTCATCTATCTGTATAGGAGAGAACACAGGGAAACCTATATATAAAAACTGCTATTGTAGACGAAAGCTTCAACCTAGAAGAACAAAATTTGGTGAGCCAAGTGGGATTTGTGTACTGATCATTACCACCAAGTATCATCAAGATTGGGTTAAACAATATTTGCTGGTATTTTGGAAACTCGTCATTCCTTATAAGCTTGGCAACCCTTCTCAATGAAAGTGCTTTCCACAGTCTGTGCCTAGGGCTACTTGAAGAGGAAACAAACCATAGAGACAAAACTGAGAACTCCTTTATTTTGTCAAGTTTCAAAGAGCTACTATAAACTATGTTGGATTTAGAGTTGCAAATTCATCTATCTATATAGGAGAGAACACAGGGAAACCTATATATAAAAACTGCTATTGTAGACGAACGCTTCAACCTAGAAGAACAAATTTGGTGAGCCAACTGGGATTTGTGTACTGATCATTACCACAAAGTATCATCAAGATTGGGTTAAACAATATTTGCTGGTATTTTGGAAACTCGTTATTCCTTAGAAGCTTGGCAACCCATCTCAATGAAAGTGCTTTCCACAGTCTGTGCCTATGGCTACTTGAAGAGGAAACAAACCATAGAGACAGAACTGAGAACTCTTTTATTTTGTCAAGTTTCAAAGAGCTACTACAAGCCATGTTGGATTTAGAGTTCCAAATTCATCTATCTATATAGGAGAGAACAGAGGGAAACCTAAATATAAAAACTGCTACTGTAGACGAAAGCTTCAACCTAGAAGAACAAAATATGGTGAGCCAAGTGGGATTTGTGTACTTATCATTACCACCAAGTATCATCAAGATTGAGTGAAAAAATATTTGCTGGTGTTTCGGAAATTTGGAATTTCTTAGAAGCTTGGCAACCACTCTCAATGAAACTGCTTTTCCACAGTCTGTGCCTAGGGCTACTTGAAGAGGAAACAAACCATAGAGACAAAACTGAGAACTCCTTTATTTTGTCAAGTTTCAAAGAGCAACTACAAACCATGTTGGATTTAGAGTTCCAAATTCATCTATCTATATAGGAGAGAACAGAGAAAAACCTAAATATAAAAACTGCTACTGTAGACGACCTCATCAACCTAGAAGAACAAAATTTGGTGAGCCAAGTGGGATTTCTGTACTGATCATTAGCAACAAGTATCATCAAGATTGGGTGAAAAAACATTTGCTGGTATTTCGGAAACTCGTTGTTTCTTAGAAGCTTGGCAACACCTCTCAATGAAAGTGCTTTTCCACAGTCTGTGCCTAGGGCTACTTGAAGAGGAAACAAACCATAGAGACAAAACTGAGAACTCCTTTATTTTGTCAAGTTTCAAAGAGCTACTACAATCCATGTTGGATTTAGAGTTCCACATTCATCTAACTATATAGGAGAGAACAGAGAAAAACCTAAATACAAAACCAGCTATTGTAGACGAACGCTACAACCTAGAAGAACAAAATTTGGTGAGCCAAGTGGGATGTGTGTACTGATCATTACCACCAAGTATCATCAAAATTGGGTAAAAAAATATTTGCTGGTATTTCAGAAACTCGTAATTTCTTAGAATCTTGGCAACCCCTCTCAATGAAAGTGCTTTTCCACAGTCTGTGCCTAGGGCTACTTGAAGAGGAAACAAACCATAGAGACAAAACTGAGAACTCCTTTATTTTGTCAAGTTTCCAAAAGCTACTACAAACCATGTTGGATTTAGAGTTCCAAATTCATCTATCTATATATGAGAGAACAGAGTGAAACCTAAATATAAAACCTGCTAGTGTAGACGAAAGCTTCAACCTTGAAGAACAAAATTTGGTGAGCCAAGTGGGATATGTGTACTGATCATCAGCAACAAGTATCATCAAGATTGGGTGAAAAAATATTTGCTGGTACGTCGGAAACTCGTTATTTCTTAGAAGCTTGGCAACCCCTCTCAATGAAAGTGCTTTTCCACAGACTGCGCCTAGGGCTACTTGAAGAGGAAACAAACCATAGAGACAAAACTCAGAACTCCTTTATTTTGTCAAGTTTAAAGAGCTACTACAATCCATGTTGGATTTAGAGTTCCAAATTCATCTATCTATACAGGAGAGAACAGAGGGAAACCTAAATATAAAAACTGCTACTGTAGCGAACGCTTCAACCTAGAAGAACAAAATTTGGTGAGCCAAGTGGGATTTGTGTACTGATCATTACCACAAAGTATCATCAAGACTGGGTGAAAAAATATTTGCTGGTATTTCAGAAACTCGTTATTTCTTAGAAGCTTGGCAACCCCTCTCAATGAAAGTGCTTTTCCACAGTCTGTGCCTAGGGCTACTTGAAGAGGAAACAATCCATAGAGACAAAACTGAGAACTCCTTTATTTTGTCAAGTTTCAAAGAGGTACTACAATCCATGTTGGATTTAAAGTTCCAAATTCATCTATCTATATAGGAGAGAACAGAGAGAAACCTAAATATAAAAACTGCTACTTTAGACGAACGCTACAACCTAGAAGAACAAAATTTGGTGAGCCAAGTGCGATTTGTGTACTGATCATTACCACCAAGTATCATCAAGATTGGGTGAAAAAATATTTGCTGGTATATCGGAAATTTGTTATTTCTTAGAAGCTTGGCAACCCATCTTAATGAAAGTGCTTCCACAGTCTGTGCCTAGGGCTACTTGAAGAGGAAAAAAACCATAGAGACAAAACTGAGAACTCCGTTATTTTGTCAAGTTTCAAAGAGCTACTACAAATCATGTTGGATTTAGAGTTCCAAATTCATCTATCTATATATGAGAGAACAGAGTGAAACCTAAATATAAAAACTGCTACTGTAGACGAACGCTTCAACCTAGAAGAACAAAATTTGGTGAGCCAGTGGAATTTGTGTACTGATCATTACCACCAAGTATCATCAAGATTGGGTGAAAAAATATTTGCTGGTATTTCGGAAACTCGTTATTTCTTAGAAGCTTTGCAACCCCTCTCAATGAAAGTGCTTTTCCACAGTCTGTGCCTAGGGCTACTTGAAGAGGAAACAAACCATAGAGACAAAACTGAGAACTCCTTTATTTTGTCAAGTTTCAAAGAGCTACTATAAACCATGTTTTATTTAGAGTTGCAAATTCATCTATCTGTATAGGAGAGAACACAGGGAAACCTATATATAAAAACTGCTATTGTAGACGAAAGCTTCAACCTAGAAGAACAAAATTTGGTGAGCCAAGTGGGATTTGTGTACTGATCATTACCACCAAGTATCATCAAGATTGGGTTAAACAATATTTGCTGGTATTTTGGAAACTCGTCATTCCTTATAAGCTTGGCAACCCTTCTCAATGAAAGTGCTTTCCACAGTCTGTGCCTAGGGCTACTTGAAGAGGAAACAAACCATAGAGACAAAACTGAGAACTCCTTTATTTTGTCAAGTTTCAAAGAGCTACTATAAACTATGTTGGATTTAGAGTTGCAAATTCATCTATCTATATAGGAGAGAACACAGGGAAACCTATATATAAAAACTGCTATTGTAGACGAACGCTTCAACCTAGAAGAACAAATTTGGTGAGCCAACTGGGATTTGTGTACTGATCATTACCACAAAGTATCATCAAGATTGGGTTAAACAATATTTGCTGGTATTTTGGAAACTCGTTATTCCTTAGAAGCTTGGCAACCCATCTCAATGAAAGTGCTTTCCACAGTCTGTGCCTATGGCTACTTGAAGAGGAAACAAACCATAGAGACAGAACTGAGAACTCTTTTATTTTGTCAAGTTTCAAAGAGCTACTACAAACCATGTTGGATTTAGAGTTCCAAATTCATCTATCTATATAGGAGAGAACAGAGGGAAACCTAAATATAAAAACTGCTACTGTAGACGAAAGCTTCAACCTAGAAGAACAAAATATGGTGAGCCAAGTGGGATTTGTGTACTTATCATTACCACCAAGTATCATCAAGATTGAGTGAAAAAATATTTGCTGGTGTTTCGGAAATTTGGAATTTCTTAGAAGCTTGGCAACCACTCTCAATGAAACTGCTTTTCCACAGTCTGTGCCTAGGGCTACTTGAAGAGGAAACAAACCATAGAGACAAAACTGAGAACTCCTTTATTTTGTCAAGTTTCAAAGAGCAACTACAAACCATGTTGGATTTAGAGTTCCAAATTCATCTATCTATATAGGAGAGAACAGAGAAAAACCTAAATATAAAAACTGCTACTGTAGACGACCTCATCAACCTAGAAGAACAAAATTTGGTGAGCCAAGTGGGATTTCTGTACTGATCATTAGCAACAAGTATCATCAAGATTGGGTGAAAAAACATTTGCTGGTATTTCGGAAACTCGTTGTTTCTTAGAAGCTTGGCAACACCTCTCAATGAAAGTGCTTTTCCACAGTCTGTGCCTAGGGCTACTTGAAGAGGAAACAAACCATAGAGACAAAACTGAGAACTCCTTTATTTTGTCAAGTTTCAAAGAGCTACTACAATCCATGTTGGATTTAGAGTTCCACATTCATCTAACTATATAGGAGAGAACAGAGAAAAACCTAAATACAAAACCAGCTATTGTAGACGAACGCTACAACCTAGAAGAACAAAATTTGGTGAGCCAAGTGGGATGTGTGTACTGATCATTACCACCAAGTATCATCAAAATTGGGTAAAAAAATATTTGCTGGTATTTCAGAAACTCGTAATTTCTTAGAATCTTGGCAACCCCTCTCAATGAAAGTGCTTTTCCACAGTCTGTGCCTAGGGCTACTTGAAGAGGAAACAAACCATAGAGACAAAACTGAGAACTCCTTTATTTTGTCAAGTTTCCAAAAGCTACTACAAACCATGTTGGATTTAGAGTTCCAAATTCATCTATCTATATATGAGAGAACAGAGTGAAACCTAAATATAAAACCTGCTAGTGTAGACGAAAGCTTCAACCTTGAAGAACAAAATTTGGTGAGCCAAGTGGGATATGTGTACTGATCATCAGCAACAAGTATCATCAAGATTGGGTGAAAAAATATTTGCTGGTACGTCGGAAACTCGTTATTTCTTAGAAGCTTGGCAACCCCTCTCAATGAAAGTGCTTTTCCACAGACTGCGCCTAGGGCTACTTGAAGAGGAAACAAACCATAGAGACAAAACTCAGAACTCCTTTATTTTGTCAAGTTTAAAGAGCTACTACAATCCATGTTGGATTTAGAGTTCCAAATTCATCTATCTATACAGGAGAGAACAGAGGGAAACCTAAATATAAAAACTGCTACTGTAGCGAACGCTTCAACCTAGAAGAACAAAATTTGGTGAGCCAAGTGGGATTTGTGTACTGATCATTACCACAAAGTATCATCAAGACTGGGTGAAAAAATATTTGCTGGTATTTCAGAAACTCGTTATTTCTTAGAAGCTTGGCAACCCCTCTCAATGAAAGTGCTTTTCCACAGTCTGTGCCTAGGGCTACTTGAAGAGGAAACAATCCATAGAGACAAAACTGAGAACTCCTTTATTTTGTCAAGTTTCAAAGAGGTACTACAATCCATGTTGGATTTAAAGTTCCAAATTCATCTATCTATATAGGAGAGAACAGAGAGAAACCTAAATATAAAAACTGCTACTTTAGACGAACGCTACAACCTAGAAGAACAAAATTTGGTGAGCCAAGTGCGATTTGTGTACTGATCATTACCACCAAGTATCATCAAGATTGGGTGAAAAAATATTTGCTGGTATATCGGAAATTTGTTATTTCTTAGAAGCTTGGCAACCCATCTTAATGAAAGTGCTTCCACAGTCTGTGCCTAGGGCTACTTGAAGAGGAAAAAAACCATAGAGACAAAACTGAGAACTCCGTTATTTTGTCAAGTTTCAAAGAGCTACTACAAATCATGTTGGATTTAGAGTTCCAAATTCATCTATCTATATATGAGAGAACAGAGTGAAACCTAAATATAAAAACTGCTACTCTAGACGAACGCTTCAACCTAGAAGAACAAAATTTGGTGAGCCAGTGGAATTTGTGTACTGATCATTACCACCAAGTATCATCAAGATTGGGTGAAAAAATATTTGCTGGTATTTCGGAAACTCGTTATTTCTTAGAAGCTTTGCAACCCCTCTCAATGAAAGTGCTTTTCCACAGTCTGTGCCTAGGGCTACTTGAAGAGGAAACAAACCATAGAGACAAAACTGAGAACTCCTTTATATTGTCAAGTTTCAAAGAGCTACTATAAACCATGTTTTATTTAGAGTTGCAAATTCATCTATCTATATAGGAGAGAACACAGGGAAACCTATATATTAAAACTGCTATTGTAGACGAAAGCTTCAACCCAGAAGAACAAAATTGGGTGAGCCAAGTGGGATTTGTGTACTGATCATTACCACCAAGTATCATCAAGATTGGGTTAAACAATATTTGCTGGTATTTTGGAAACTCGTCATTCCTTATAAGCTTGGCAACCCTTCTCAATGAAAGTGCTTTCCACAGTCTGTGCCTAGGGCTACTTGAAGAGGAAACAAACCATAGAGACAAAACTGAGAAATCTTTATTTGTCAAGTTTCAAAGAGCTACTACAAACCATGTTGGATTTAGAGTTCCAAATTCATCTATCTATATAGGAGAGAACAGAGGGAAACCTAAATATAAAAACTGCTACTGTAGACGAAAGATTCAACCTAAAAGAACAAAATTTGGTGAGCCAAGTGTGATTTGTGTACTTATCATTACCACCAAGTATCATCAAGATTGGGTGAAAAAATATTTGGGGGTGTTTCGGAAACTCGTTATTTCTTAGAAGCTTGGCAACCCCTCTCAATGAAAGTGCTTTTCCACACTCTGCGCCTAGGGCTACTTGAAGAGGAAACAAACCATAGAGACAAAACTCAGAACTCCTTTATTTTGTGAAGTTTCAAAGAGCTACTACAATCCATGTTGGATTTAGAGTTCCAAATTCATCTATCTATATAGGAGAGAAGAGAGAGAAACCTAAATATAAAAACTGCTACTGTAGACGAACGCTTCAACCTAGAAGAATAAAATTTGGTGAGCCAAGTGGGATTTGTGTACTGATCATCAGCAACAAGTATCATCAAGATTGGGTGAAAAAATATTTGCTGGTACTTCGGAAACTCGTTATTTCTTAGAAGCTTGGAAACCCCTCTCAATGAAAGTGCTTTTCCACACTCTGCGCCTAGGGCTACTTGAAGAGGAAACAAACCATAGAGACAAAACTCAGAACTCCTTTATTTTGTCAAGTTTCAAAGAGCTACTACAAACCATGTTGAATTTAGAGTTCCAAATTCATCTATCTATATAGGAGAGAACAGAGAGAAACCTAAATATAAAAACTCCTACTTTAGACGAACGCTTCAACCTAGAAGAACAAAATTTGGTGAGCCATGTTGGATTTGTTTACTGATCATTAACAAAGTATCATCAAGATGGCTGAAAAAATATTTGCGGATATTTCGGAAATTTGTTATTTCTTAGAAGCGTGGCAAACCATCTTAATGAAAGTGCTTCCACAGTCTGTGCCTAGGGCTACTTGAAGAGGAAACAAACCATAGAGAGAAAACTGAGAACTCCTTTATTTTGTCAAGTTTCAAAGAGCTACTACAAATCATGTTGGATTTAGAGTTCCAAATTCATCTATCTATATAGGAGAGAACAGAGTGAAACCTAAATATAAAAACTGCTACTGTAGACGAACGCTTCAACCTAGAAGAACAAAATTTGGTGAGCCAAGTGGAATTTGTGTACTGATCATTACCACCAATTATCATCAAGATTGGGTGAAAAAATATTTGCTGGCATTTCGGAAACTCGTTATTTCTTAGAAGCTTGGCAACCCCTCTCAATGAAAGTGCTTTTCCACAGTGTGTGCCTAGGCCTAATAGAAGAGGAAACAAACCATAGAGACAAAACTGAGAACTCCTTTATTTTGTCAAGTTTCAAAGAGCTACTATAAACCATGCTGGATTTAGAGTTGCAAATTTATCTATCTATATAGGAGTGAACACAGGGAAACCTATATATAAAAACTGCTATTGTAGACGAACGCTTCAACCTAGAAGAACAAAATTTGGTGAGCCAAGTGGGATTTGTGTACTGATCATTACCACCAAGTATCGTCAAGATTGGGTGAAAAAATATTTGCTGGTATTTTGGAAACTCGTTATTCCTTAGAAGCTTGGCAACCCATCTCATTGAAAGTGCTTTCCACAGTCTGTGCCTAGGGCTAAGAGAAGAGGAAACAAACCATAGAGACAAAACTGAGAACTCTTTTATTTTGTCAAGTTTCAAAGAGCTACTACAAACCATGTTGGATTTAGAGTTCCAAATTCATCTATCTATATAGGAGAGAACAGAGGGAAACCTAAATATAAAAACTGCTACTGTAGACGAAAGCTTCAACCTAGAAGAACAAAATTTGGTGAGCCACGTGGGATTTGTGTACTTATCATTACCACCAAGTATCATCAAATTGGGGGAAAAAATATGTGCTGGTGTTTCGGAAACATGTAATTTCTTAGAAGCTTGGCAACCACTCTCAATGAAAGTGCTTTTCCACAGTCTGTGCCTAGGGCTACTTGAAAAGGAAACAAACCATAGAGACAAAACTGAGAACTCCTTTATTTTGTCAAGTTTCAAAGAGCAACTACAAACCATGTTGGATTTAGAGTTCCAAATTCATCTATGTATATAGGAGAGAACAGAGGGAAACCTAAATATAAAAACTGCTACTGTAGACGACCTCTTCAACCTAGAAGAACAAAATTTGGTGAGCCAAGTGGGATTTGTGTACTGATCATTAGCAACAAATATCATCAAGATTTGGTGAAAAAATATTTGCTGGTATTTCGGAAACTCGTTATTTCTTAGAAGCTTGGCAACCCCTCTCAATGAAAGTGCTTTTCCACAGTGTGTGCCTAGGGCTAATAGAAGAGGAAACAATCCATACAGACAAAACTGAGAACGCCTTTATTTTGTCAAGTTTCAAAGAGCTACTATAAACCATGTTGGATTTACAGTTCCAAATTCATCTATCTATACAGGAGAGAACAGAGGGAAACCTAAATATAAAAACTGTTACTTTAGACAAACGCTTCAACCTAGAAGAACAAAATTTGGTGAGCCAAGTGGGATTTGTGTACTGATCATTACCACAAAGTATCATCAAGACTGGGTGAAAAAATATTTGCTGGTATTTCAGAAACTCGTTATTTCTTAGAAGCTTGGCAACCCCTCTCAATGAAAGTGCTTTTCCACAGTCTGTGCCTAGGGCTACTTGAAAAGGAAACAATCCATAGAGACAAAACAGAGAACTCCTTTATTTTGTCAAGTTTCAAAGAGGTACTACAATCGATTTTGGATTTAAAGTTCCAAATTCATCTATCTATATAGGAGAGAACAGAGAGAAACCTAAATATAAAAACTGCTACTGTAGACGAACGCTTCAACCTAGAAGAACAAAATTTGGTGAGCCAAGTGGAATTTGTGTACTGATCATTACCACCAAGTATCATCAAGATTGGGTGAAAAAATATTTGCTGGTATTTCGGAAACTCGTTATTTCTTAGAAGCTTTGCAACCCCTCTCAATGAAAGTGCTTTTCCACAGTCTGTGCCTAGGGCTACTTGAAGAGGAAACAATCCATAGAGACAAAACTGAGAACTCCTTTATTTTGTCAAGTTTCAAAGAGCTACTATAAACCATGTTGGATTTAGAGTTGCAAATTCTTCTATCTATATATGAGAGAACACAGGGAAACCTATATATAAAAACTGCTATTATAGACGAACGCTTCAACCTAGAAGAACAAAATTTGGTGAGCCAAGTGGGATTTGTGTACTGATCATTACCACCAAGTATCATCAAGATTGGGTTAAACAATATTTGCTGGTATTTTGGAAACTCGTTATTCCTTAGAAGCTTGGCAACCCATCTCAATGAAAGTGCTTTCCACAGTCTGTGCCTAGGGCTACTTGAAGAGGAAACAAACCATAGAGACAAAACTGAGAACTCTTTTATTTTGTCAAGTTTCAAAGAGCTACTACAATCCATGTTGGATTTAAAGTTCCAAATTCATCTATCTATATAGGAGAGAACAGAGAGAAACCTAAATATAAAAACTGCTACTTTAGACGAACGCTTCAACCTAGAAGAACAAAATTTGGTGAGCCAAGTGGGATTTGTGTACTGATCATTACCACAAGTATCATCAAGATTGGGTGAAAAAATATTTGCTGGTATTTCGGAAATTCGTTATTTCTTAGAAGTTTGGCAACCCATCTTAATGAAAGTGCTTCCACAGTCTGTGCCTAGGGCTACTTGAAGAGGAAACAAACCATAGAGACAAAACTGAGAACTCCTTTATTTTGTCAAGTTTCAAAGAGCTACTACAAATCATGTTGTATTTAGAGTTCCAAATTCATCTATCTATATATGAGAGAACAGAGTGAAACCTAAATATAAAAACTGCTACTGTAGACGAACGCTTCGACCTAGCAGAAAAAATTTGGTGAGCCAAGTGGAATTTGTGTACTGATCATTACCACCAAGTATCATCAAGATTGGGTGAAAAAATATTTGCTGGTATTTCGGAAACTCGTTATTTCTTAGAAGCTTTGCAACCCCTCTCAATGAAAGTGCTTTTCCACAGTCTGTGCCTAGGGCTACTTGAAGAGGAAACAAACCATAGAGACAAAACTGAGAACTCCTTTATTTTGTCAAGTTTCAAAGAGCTACTATAAACCATGTTGGATTTAGAGTTGCAAATTCATCTATCTATATAGGAGAGAACACAGGGAAACCTATATATAAAAACTGCTATTGTAGACGAACGCTTCAACCTAGAAGAACAAAATTTGGTGAGCCAAGTGGGATTTGTGTACTGATCATTACCACCAAGTATCATCAAGATTGGGTTAAACAATATTTGCTGGTATTTTGGAAACTCGTTATTCCTTAGAAGCTTGGCAACCCATCTCAATGAAAGTGCTTTCCACAGTCTGTCCCAGGGCTACTTGAAGAGGAAACAAACCATAGAGACAAAACTGAGAACTCTTTTATTTTGTCAAGTTTCAAAGAGCTACTACAAACCATGTTGGATTTAGAGTTCCAAATTCATCTATCTATATAGGAGAGAACAGAGGGAAACCTAAATATAAAAACTGCTACTGTAGACGAAAGCTTCAACCTAGAAGAACAAAATTTGGTGAGCCAAGTGGGATTTGTGTACTTATCATTACCACCAAGTATCATCAAGATTGGGTGAAAAAATATTTGCTGGTATTTCGGAAACTCGGAATTTCTTAGAAGCTTGGCAACCCCTCTCAATGAAAGTGCTTTTCCACAGTCTGTGCCTAGGGCTACTTGAAGAGGAAACAATCCATAGAGACAAAACTGAGAACTGCTTTATTTTGTCAATTTTCAAAGAGCTACTACAAACCATGTTGGATTTAGAGTTCCAAATTCATCTATCTATACAGGGGAGAACAGAGGGAAACCTAAATATAAAAACTGCTACTGTAGACGAACGCTTCAACCTAGAAGAACAAAATTTGGTGAGCCAAGTGGGATTTGTGTACTGATCATTACCACCATGTGTCATCAAGGTTGGGTGAAAAAATATTTGCTGGTATTTCGGAAACTCGTAAATTCTTAGAAGATTGGCAACCCCTCTCAATGAAAGTGCTTTTCCACAGTCTGTGCCTAGGGCTACTTGAAGAGGAAACAAACCATAGAGACAAAACTGAGAACTCCATTATTTTGTCAAGTTTCAAAGAGCTACTACAAACCATGTTGGATTTAGAGTTCCAAATTCATCTATCTATATAGGAGAGAACAGAGGGAAACCTAAATATAAAAACTGCTACTGTAGACGAACGCTTCAACCTAGAAGAACAAAATTTGGTGAGCCAAGTGGGATTTGTGTACTGATCATTACCACCATGAATCATCAAGATTCGGTAAAAAAATATTTGCTGGTACTTCGGAAACTCGTAATTTCTTAGAAGCTTGGCAACCCCTTTCAATGAAAGTGCTTTTCCACAGTCTGTGCCTAGGGCTACTTGAAGAGGAAACAAACCATAGATACAAAACTGAGAACTCCTTTATTTTGTCATGTTTGAAAGAGCTACTACAAACCATGTTGGATTTAGAGTTCCAAATTCATCTATCTATATAGGAGAGAACAGAGGGATACCTAAATATAAAAACCACTACTGTAGACGAACGCTTCAACCTAGAAGAACAAAATTTGGTGAGCCAAGTGGGATTTGTGTACTTATCATTACCACCAAGTATCATCAAGATTGGGTGAAAAAATATTTGCTGGTATTTCGGAAACTCGTAATTTCTTAGAAGCTTGGCAACCCCTCTCAATGAAAGTGCTTTTCCACAGTCTGTGCCTAGGGCTACTTGAAGAGGAAATAATCCATAGAGACAAAACTGAGAACTCCTTTATTTTGTCAATTTTCAAAGAGCTACTACAAACCATGTTGGATTTAGAGTTCCAAATTCATCTATCTATACAGGGGAGAACAGAGGGAAACCTAAATATAAAAACTGCTACTGTAGACGAACGCTTCAACCTAGAAGAACAAAATTTGGTGAGCCAAGTGGGATTTGTGTACTGATCATTACCACCATGAATCATCAAGATTCGGTAAAAAAATACTTGCTGGTACTTCGGAAACTCGTAATTTCTTAGAAGCTAGGCAACCCCTCTCAATGAAAGTGCTTTTCCACAGTCTGTGCCTAGGACTACTTGAAGAGGAAACAAACCATAGAGAAAAAACTGAGAACTCCTTCATTTTGTCAAGTTTCAAAGAGCTACTACAAACCATGTTGGATTTAGAGTTCCAAATTCATCTATCTATATAGGAGAGAACAGAGGGAAACCTAAATATAAAAACTGCTACTGTAGACGAACGCTTCAACCTAGATGAACAGAATTTGGTGAGCCAAGTGGGATTTGTGTACTGATCATCAGCAACAGGTATCATCAGGATTGGCTGAAAAAATATTTGCTGGTATTTCGGAAACTCGTTATTTCTTAGAAGCTTGGCAACCCCTCTCAATGAAAGTGCTTTTCCACAGTCTGTGCCTAGGGCTACTTGAAGAGGAAACAATCCAAAGAGACAAAACTGAGAACTCCTTTATTTTGTCAATTTTCAAAGAGCTACTACAAACCATGTTGGATTTAGAGTTCCAAATTCATCTATCTATACAGGAGAGGACAGATTGAAACCTAAATATAAAAACTGCTACTGTAGACGAACGCTTCAACCTAGAAGAATAAAATTTGGTGAGCCAAGTGGGATTTGTGTACTGCTCATTACCACCAAGTATCATCAAGATTGGGTGAAAAAATATTTGCTGGTTTTTCGGAAACTTGTAATTTCTTAGAAGCTTGGCAACCCCTCTCAATGAAAGTGCTTTTCCACTGTGTGTGCCTAGGGCTACTTGAAAAGGAAACAATCCATAGAGACAAACTGAGAACTCCTTTATTTTGTCAAGTTTCAAAGAGCTACTACAAACCATGTTGGATTTAGGGTTCCAAATTCATGTATCTATATAGGCGAGAACAGAGGAAAACCTGAATATAAAAACCGCTACTGTAGATGAACGCTTCAACCTAGAAGAACAAAATTTGGTGAGCCAAGTGGGATTTGTGTACTGATCATTACCACCAAGTATCATCAAGATTGGGTGAAAAAATATTTGCTGGTGTTTCGGAAACTTGTAATTTCTTAGAAGCTTGGAAACCAGTCTCAATTAAAGTGCTTTTCCACAGTCTGTGCCTAGGGCTACTTGAAGAGGAAACAAACCTTAGAGACAAAACTGAGAACTCCTTTATTTTGTCAAGTTTCAAAGAGCTACTAAAAACCATGTTGGATTTAGAGTTCCAAATTCATCTATCTAAATAGGAGAGAACAGAGGGAAACCTAAATATAAAAACTGCTACTCTAGACGAATGCTTCAACCTAGAAGAACAAAATTTGGTGAGCAAAGTGGGATTTGTGTACTGATCATTACCACCAAGTATCATCAAGATTGGGTGAAAAAATATTTGCTGGTATTTCGGAAACTCGTAATTTCTTAGAAGCTTAGCAACCCCTCTCAAGGAAAGTGCTTTTCCACTGTGTGTGCCTAGGGCTTCTTGAAGAGGAAACAATCCATAGAGACAAAACTGAGAACTCCTTTATTTTGTCAATTTTCAAAGAGCTACTACAAACCATGTTGGATTTAGAGTTCCAAATTCATCTATCTATATAGGAGAGAACAGAGGGAAACCTAAATATAAAAACTGCTACTGTAGACGAACGCTTCAACCTAGATGAACAGAATTTGGTGAGCCAAGTGGGATTTGTGTACTGATCATCAGCAACAGGTATCATCAGGATTGGCTGAAAAAATATTTGCTGGTATTTCGGAAACTCGTTATTTCTTAGAAGCTTGGCAACCCCTCTCAATGAAAGTGCTTTTCCACAGTCTGTGCCTAGGGCTACTTGAAGAGGAAACAAACCATAGAGACAAAACTGAGAACTCCTTTATTTTGTCAATTTTCAAAGAGCTACTAGAATCCATGTTGGATTTAGAGTTCCAAATTAATCTATCTATAGAGGAGAGAACAGAGGGAAACCTAAATATAAAAACTGCTACTGTAGACGAACGCTTCAACCTAGAAGAACAAAATTTGGTGAGCCTAGTGGGATTAGTGTACTGATCATTACCACCAAGTGTCATCAAGAATGGGTGAAAAAATATTTGCTGGTATTTGGGAATCTCGTTATTTCTTAGAAGCTTGGCAACCCATCTCAATGAAAGTGCTTTCCACAGTCTGTGCCTAGGGCTACTTTAAGAGGAAACAAACCATAGAGACAAAACTGAGAACTACTTTATTTTGTCAAGTTTCAAAGAGCTACTACAAACCATGTTGGATTTAGAGTTCCAAATTCATCTATCTATATAGGAGAGAACAGAGGGAAACCTAGATATAAAAACTGCTACTGTAGACGAACGCTTCAACCTAGAAGAACAAAATTTGGTAAGCCAAGTGGGATTTGTGTACTGATCATTACCACCAAGTATCATCAAGATTGGGTGAAAAAATATTTGCTGGTATTTCAGAAACTCGTTATTTCTTAGAAGCTTGGCAACCCCTCTCAATGAAAGTGCTTTTCCACAGTCTGTGCCTAGGGCTACTTGAAGAGGAAACAAACCACAGAGACAAAACTGAGAACTCCTTTATTTTGTCAAGTTATAAGAGCTACTACCAACCATGTTGGATTTAGAGTTCCAAATTCATCTATCTATATACGAGAGAACAGAGGGATACCTAAATATAAAAACCACTACTGTAGACGAACGCTTCAACCTAGAAGAACAAAATTTGGTGAGCCAAGTGGGATTTGTGTACTTATCATTACCACCAAGTATCATCAAGATTGGGTGAAAAAATATTTGCTGGTATTTCGGAAACTCGTAATTTCTTAGAAGCTTGGCAACCCCTCTCAATGAAAGTGCTTTTCCACAGTCTGTGCCTAGGGCTACTTGAAGAGGAAACAATCCATAGAGACAAAACTGAGAACTCCTTTATTTTGTCAATTTTCAAAGAGCTACTACAAACCATGTTGGATTTAGAGTTCCAAATTCATCTATCTATACAGGGGAGAACAGAGGGAAACCTAAATATAAAAACTGCTTCTGTAGACGAACGCTTCAACCTAGAAGAACAAAATTTGGTGAGCCAAGTGGGATTTGTGTACTGATCATTACCACCATGTATCATCAAGATTGGGTGAAAAAATATTTGCTGGTATTTCGGAAACTCGTAATTTCTTAGAAGATTGGCAATCCCTCTCAATGAAAGTGCTTTTCCACAGTCTGTGCCTAGGGCTACTTGAAGAGGAAACAAATAGTAGAGACAAAACTGAGAACTCCTTTATTTTGTCAATTTTCAAAGAGCTACTACAAACCATGTTGGATTTAGAGTTCCAAATTCATCTATCTATACAGGGGAGAACAGAGGTAAACCTAAATATAAAAACTGCTACTGGAGACGAACGCTTCAACCTAGAAGAACAGAATTTGGTGAACCAAGTGAGATTTGTGTACTGATCATCAGCAACAGGTATCATCAAGATTGGCTGAAAAAATATTTGCTGGTATTTCGGAAACTCGTTATTTCTTAGAAGCTTGGCAACCCCTCTCAATGAAAGTGCTTTTCCACAGTCTATGCGTAGGGCTACTTGAAGAGAAAACAAACCATAGAGACAAAACTGAGAACTCCTTTATTTTGTCAATTTTCAAAGAGCTACTACAAACCATGTTGGATTTAGAGTTCCAAATTCATCTATCTATATAGGAGAGAACAGAGGGAAACCTAAATATAAAAACTGCTACTGTAGACGAACGCTTCAACCTAGAAGAACAAAATTTGGTGAGCCAAGTGGGATTTGTGTACTGATCATTACCACCATGAATCATCAAGATTCGGTAAAAAAATATTTGCTGGTACTTCGGAAACTCGTAATTTCTTAGAAGCTTGGCAACCCCTCTCAATGAAAGTGCTTTTCCACAGTCTGTGCCTAGGGCTACTTTGAACAGGAAACAAACGATAGAGACAAAACTGAGAACTCCTTTATTTTGTCAAGTTTCAAAGCGCTACTACAAACCATGTTGGATTTAGAGTTCCAAATTCATCTATCTATATAGGAGAGAACAGAGGGAAACCTAAATATAAAAACTGCTACTGGAGACGAACGCTTCAACCTAGAAGAACAAAATTTGGTGAGCCAAGTGGGATTTGTGTACTGATCATTACCACCATGAATCATCAAGATTCGGTAAAAAAATACTTGCTGGTACTTCGGAAACTCGTAATTTCTTAGAAGCTAGGCAACCCCTCTCAATGAAAGTGCTTTTCCACAGTCTGTGCCTAGGACTACTTGAAGAGGAAACAAACCATAGAGAAAAAACTGAGAACTCCTTCATTTTGTCAAGTTTCAAAGAGCTACTACAAACCATGTTGGATTTAGAGTTCCAAATTCATCTATCTATATAGGAGAGAACAGAGGGAAACCTAAATATAAAAACTGCTACTGTAGACGAACGCTTCAACCTAGATGAACAGAATTTGGTGAGCCAAGTGGGATTTGTGTACTGATCATCAGCAACAGGTATCATCAGGATTGGCTGAAAAAATATTTGCTGGTATTTCGGAAACTCGTTATTTCTTAGAAGCTTGGCAACCCCTCTCAATGAAAGTGCTTTTCCACAGTCTGTGCCTAGGGCTACTTGAAGAGGAAACAATCCAAAGAGACAAAACTGAGAACTCCTTTATTTTGTCAATTTTCAAAGAGCTACTACAAACCATGTTGGATTTAGAGTTCCAAATTCATCTATCTATACAGGAGAGGACAGATTGAAACCTAAATATAAAAACTGCTACTGTAGACGAACGCTTCAACCTAGAAGAATAAAATTTGGTGAGCCAAGTGGGATTTGTGTACTGCTCATTACCACCAAGTATCATCAAGATTGGGTGAAAAAATATTTGCTGGTTTTTCGGAAACTTGTAATTTCTTAGAAGCTTGGCAACCCCTCTCAATGAAAGTGCTTTTCCACTGTGTGTGCCTAGGGCTACTTGAAAAGGAAACAATCCATAGAGACAAACTGAGAACTCCTTTATTTTGTCAAGTTTCAAAGAGCTACTACAAACCATGTTGGATTTAGGGTTCCAAATTCATGTATCTATATAGGCGAGAACAGAGGAAAACCTGAATATAAAAACCGCTACTGTAGATGAACGCTTCAACCTAGAAGAACAAAATTTGGTGAGCCAAGTGGGATTTGTGTACTGATCATTACCACCAAGTATCATCAAGATTGGGTGAAAAAATATTTGCTGGTGTTTCGGAAACTTGTAATTTCTTAGAAGCTTGGAAACCAGTCTCAATTAAAGTGCTTTTCCACAGTCTGTGCCTAGGGCTACTTGAAGAGGAAACAAACCTTAGAGACAAAACTGAGAACTCCTTTATTTTGTCAAGTTTCAAAGAGCTACTAAAAACCATGTTGGATTTAGAGTTCCAAATTCATCTATCTAAATAGGAGAGAACAGAGGGAAACCTAAATATAAAAACTGCTACTCTAGACGAATGCTTCAACCTAGAAGAACAAAATTTGGTGAGCAAAGTGGGATTTGTGTACTGATCATTACCACCAAGTATCATCAAGATTGGGTGAAAAAATATTTGCTGGTATTTCGGAAACTCGTAATTTCTTAGAAGCTTAGCAACCCCTCTCAAGGAAAGTGCTTTTCCACTGTGTGTGCCTAGGGCTTCTTGAAGAGGAAACAATCCATAGAGACAAAACTGAGAACTCCTTTATTTTGTCAATTTTCAAAGAGCTACTACAAACCATGTTGGATTTAGAGTTCCAAATTCATCTATCTATATAGGAGAGAACAGAGGGAAACCTAAATATAAAAACTGCTACTGTAGACGAACGCTTCAACCTAGATGAACAGAATTTGGTGAGCCAAGTGGGATTTGTGTACTGATCATCAGCAACAGGTATCATCAGGATTGGCTGAAAAAATATTTGCTGGTATTTCGGAAACTCGTTATTTCTTAGAAGCTTGGCAACCCCTCTCAATGAAAGTGCTTTTCCACAGTCTGTGCCTAGGGCTACTTGAAGAGGAAACAAACCATAGAGACAAAACTGAGAACTCCTTTATTTTGTCAATTTTCAAAGAGCTACTAGAATCCATGTTGGATTTAGAGTTCCAAATTAATCTATCTATAGAGGAGAGAACAGAGGGAAACCTAAATATAAAAACTGCTACTGTAGACGAACGCTTCAACCTAGAAGAACAAAATTTGGTGAGCCTAGTGGGATTAGTGTACTGATCATTACCACCAAGTGTCATCAAGAATGGGTGAAAAAATATTTGCTGGTATTTGGGAATCTCGTTATTTCTTAGAAGCTTGGCAACCCATCTCAATGAAAGTGCTTTCCACAGTCTGTGCCTAGGGCTACTTTAAGAGGAAACAAACCATAGAGACAAAACTGAGAACTACTTTATTTTGTCAAGTTTCAAAGAGCTACTACAAACCATGTTGGATTTAGAGTTCCAAATTCATCTATCTATATAGGAGAGAACAGAGGGAAACCTAGATATAAAAACTGCTACTGTAGACGAACGCTTCAACCTAGAAGAACAAAATTTGGTAAGCCAAGTGGGATTTGTGTACTGATCATTACCACCAAGTATCATCAAGATTGGGTGAAAAAATATTTGCTGGTATTTCAGAAACTCGTTATTTCTTAGAAGCTTGGCAACCCCTCTCAATGAAAGTGCTTTTCCACAGTCTGTGCCTAGGGCTACTTGAAGAGGAAACAAACCACAGAGACAAAACTGAGAACTCCTTTATTTTGTCAAGTTATAAGAGCTACTACCAACCATGTTGGATTTAGAGTTCCAAATTCATCTATCTATATACGAGAGAACAGAGGGATACCTAAATATAAAAACCACTACTGTAGACGAACGCTTCAACCTAGAAGAACAAAATTTGGTGAGCCAAGTGGGATTTGTGTACTTATCATTACCACCAAGTATCATCAAGATTGGGTGAAAAAATATTTGCTGGTATTTCGGAAACTCGTAATTTCTTAGAAGCTTGGCAACCCCTCTCAATGAAAGTGCTTTTCCACAGTCTGTGCCTAGGGCTACTTGAAGAGGAAACAATCCATAGAGACAAAACTGAGAACTCCTTTATTTTGTCAATTTTCAAAGAGCTACTACAAACCATGTTGGATTTAGAGTTCCAAATTCATCTATCTATACAGGGGAGAACAGAGGGAAACCTAAATATAAAAACTGCTTCTGTAGACGAACGCTTCAACCTAGAAGAACAAAATTTGGTGAGCCAAGTGGGATTTGTGTACTGATCATTACCACCATGTATCATCAAGATTGGGTGAAAAAATATTTGCTGGTATTTCGGAAACTCGTAATTTCTTAGAAGATTGGCAATCCCTCTCAATGAAAGTGCTTTTCCACAGTCTGTGCCTAGGGCTACTTGAAGAGGAAACAAATAGTAGAGACAAAACTGAGAACTCCTTTATTTTGTCAATTTTCAAAGAGCTACTACAAACCATGTTGGATTTAGAGTTCCAAATTCATCTATCTATACAGGGGAGAACAGAGGTAAACCTAAATATAAAAACTGCTACTGGAGACGAACGCTTCAACCTAGAAGAACAGAATTTGGTGAACCAAGTGAGATTTGTGTACTGATCATCAGCAACAGGTATCATCAAGATTGGCTGAAAAAATATTTGCTGGTATTTCGGAAACTCGTTATTTCTTAGAAGCTTGGCAACCCCTCTCAATGAAAGTGCTTTTCCACAGTCTATGCGTAGGGCTACTTGAAGAGAAAACAAACCATAGAGACAAAACTGAGAACTCCTTTATTTTGTCAATTTTCAAAGAGCTACTACAAACCATGTTGGATTTAGAGTTCCAAATTCATCTATCTATATAGGAGAGAACAGAGGGAAACCTAAATATAAAAACTGCTACTGTAGACGAACGCTTCAACCTAGAAGAACAAAATTTGGTGAGCCAAGTGGGATTTGTGTACTGATCATTACCACCATGAATCATCAAGATTCGGTAAAAAAATATTTGCTGGTACTTCGGAAACTCGTAATTTCTTAGAAGCTTGGCAACCCCTCTCAATGAAAGTGCTTTTCCACAGTCTGTGCCTAGGGCTACTTTGAACAGGAAACAAACGATAGAGACAAAACTGAGAACTCCTTTATTTTGTCAAGTTTCAAAGCGCTACTACAAACCATGTTGGATTTAGAGTTCCAAATTCATCTATCTATATAGGAGAGAACAGAGGGAAACCTAAATATAAAAACTGCTACTGGAGACGAACGCTTCAACCTAGAAGAACAGAATTTGGTGAACCAAGTGAGATTTGTGTACTGATCATCAGCAACAGGTATCATCAAGATTGGCTGAAAAAATATTTGCTGGTATTTCGGAAACTCGTTATTTCTTAGAAGCTTGGCAACCCCTCTCAATGAAAGTGCTTTTCCACAGTCTATGCGTAGGGCTACTTGAAGAGGAAACAAACCATAGAGACAAAACTGAGAACTCCTTTATTTTGTCAAGTTTCAAAGAGCTACTACAAACCATGTTGGATTTAGAGTTCCAAATTCATCTATCTATATAGGAGAGAACAGAGGGAAACCTAAATATAAAAACTGCTACTGTAGACGAACGCTTCAACCTAGAAGAACAGACTTTGGTGAGCCAAGTGGGATTTGTGTACTGATCATCAGCAACAAGTATCATCAAGATTGGCTGAAAAAATATTTGCTGGTATTTCGGAAACTCGTTATTTCTTAGAAGCTTGGCAACCCCTCTCAATGAAAGTGCTTTTCCACAGTCTGTGCCTAGGGCTACTTGAAGAGGAAACAAACCATAGAGACAAAACTGAGAACTCCTTTATTTTGTCAAGTTTCAAAGAGCTACTACAAACCATGTTGGATTTAGAGTTCCAAATTCATCTATCTATATAGGAGAGAACAGAGGGAAACCTAAATATAAAAACTGCTACTGTAGACGAACGCTTCAACCTAGAAGAACAAAATTTGGTGAGCCAAGTGGGATTTGTGTACTGATCATTACCACCAACTATCATCAAGATTGGCTGAAAAAATATTTGCTGGTATTTCGGAAACTCGTTATTTCTTAGAAGCTTGGCAACCCCTCTCAATGAAAGTGCTTTTCCACAGTCTGTGCCTAGGGCTACTTGAAGAGGAAACAAACCATAGAGACAAAACAGAGAACTCCTTTATTTTGTCAAGTTTCAAAGAGCTACTACAAACCATGTTGGATTTAGAGTTCCAAATTCATCTATCTTTAGAGGAGAGAACAGAGGGAAACCTAAATATAAAAACTGCTACTGTAGACGAACGCTTCAACCTAGAAGAACAAAATTTGGTGAGCCTAGTGGGAGTAGTGTACTGATCATTACCACCAAGTGTCATCAAGATTGGGTGAAAAAATATTTGCTGATATTTGGGAATCTCGTTATTTCTTAGAAGCTTGGCAACCCATCTCAATGAAAGTGCTTTCCACAGTCTGTGCCTAGGGCTACTTGAAGAGGAAACAAACCATAGAGACAAAACTGAGAACTCCTTTATTTTGTCAAGTTTCAAAGAGCTACTACAAACCATGTTGGATTTAGAGTTCCAAATTCATCTATCTAAATAGGAGAGAACAGAGGGAAACCTAAAAATAAAAACTGCTACTGTGGACGAACGCTTCAACCTAGAAGAACAAAATTTGGTGAGCCAAGTGGGATTTGTGTACTGATCATTACCACCAAGTATCATCAAGATTGGGTGAAAAAATATTTGCTGGTTATTCGGAAACTTGTTATTTCTTAGAAGCTTGGCAACCAGTCTCAATGAAAGTGCTTTTCCACAGTCTGTGCCTAGGGCTACTTGAAGAGGAAACAAACCATAGAGACAAAACAGAGAACTCCTTTATTTTGTCAAGTTTCAAAGAGCTACTACAAACCATGTTGGATTTAGAGTTCCAAATTCATGTATCTATATAGGAGAGAACAGAGGGAAACCTAAATATAAAAACCGCTACTGTAGACGAACGCTTCAACCTAGAAGAACAAAATTTGGTGAGCCAATTGGGATTTGTGTACTGATCATTACCACCAAGTATCATCAAGATTGGGTGAAAAAATATTTGCTGGTATTTCAGAAACTCGTTATTTCTTAGAAGCTTGGCAACCCCTCTCAAGGAAAGTGCTTTTCCACTGTGTGTGCCTAGGGCTACTTTGAAGAGGAAACAAACGATAGAGACAAAACTGAGAACTCCTTTATTTTGTCAAGTTTCAAAGAGCTACTACAAACCATGTTGGATTTACAGTTCCAAATTCATCTATCTATTTATTAGAGAACACAGGGAATCCTAAATATAAAAACTGCTACTGTAGACGAACGCTTCAACCTAGAAGAACAAAATTTAGTGAGCAAAGAGGGATTTGTGTACTGATCATTACCACCAAGTATCATCAAGATTGGGTGAAAAAATATTTGCTGGTTTTTCGGAAACTTGTAATTTCTTAGAAGCTTGGCAACCAGTCTCAATGAAAGTGCTTTTCCACAGTCTGTGCCTAGGGCTACTTGAAGAGGAAACAAACCATAGAGACAAAATTGAGAACTCCTTTATTTTGTCAAGTTTCAAAGAGCTACTACAAACCATGTTGGATTTAGAGTTCCAAATTCATGTATCTATATAGGAGAGAACAGAGGGAAACCTAAATATAAAAACCGCTACTGTAGACGAACGCTTCAACCTAGAAGAACAAAATTTGGTGAGCCAAGTGGGATTTCTGTACTGATCATTACCACCAAGTATCATCAAGATTGGGTGAAAAAATATTTGCTGGTATTTCAGAAACTCGTTATTTCTTAGAAGCTTGGCAACCCCTCTCAAGGAAAGTGCTTTTCCACTGTGTGTGCCTAGGGCTACTTGAAGAGGAAACAATCCATAGAGACAAAACTGAGAACTCCTTTATTTTGTCAATTTTCAAAGAGCTACTACAAACCATGACGGATTTAGAGTTCCAAATTCATCTATCTATACACGAGAGAACAGAGGGAAACCTAAATGTAAAAACTGATACTGTAGACGAACGCTTCAACCTAGAAGAACAAAATTTGGTGAGCCAAGTGGGATTTGTGTACTGATCATTACCACCAAGTATCATCAAGATTGGGTGAACAAATATTTGCTGGTATTTCGGAAACTCGTTATTTCTTAGAAGCTTGGCAACCCCTCTCAATGAAAGTGCTTTTCCACAGTCTATGTGTAGGGCTACTTGAAGAGGAAACAAACCATAGAGACAAAACTCAGAACTCCTTTATTTTGTCAAGTTTCAAAGAGCTACTACAAACCATGTTGGATTTAGAGTTCCAAATTCATCTATCCATATAGGAGAGAACAGAGGGAAACCTAAATATAAAAACTGCTACTTAGACGAATGCTTCAACCTAGAAGAACAAAATTTGGTGAGCAAAGTGGGATTTGTGTACTGATCATTACCACCAAGTATCATCAAGATTGGGTGAAAAAATATTTGCTGGTATTTCGGAAACTCGTAATTTCTTAGAAGCTTGGCAACCCCTCTCAATGAAAGTGCTTTTCCACAGTCTGTGCCTAGGGCTACTTGAAGAGGAAACAATCCATAGAGACAAAACTGAGAATTCCTTTATTTTGTCAATTTTCAAAGAGCTACTACAAACCATGTTGGATTTAGAGTTCCAAATTCATCTATCTATACAGGGGAGAACAGAGGGAAACCTAAATATAAAAACTGCTACTGTAGACGAACGCTTCAACCTAGAAGAACAAAATTTGGTGAGCCAAGTGGGATTTGTGTACTGATCATTACCACCATGTATCATCAAGATTTGGTGCAAAAATATTTGCTGGTGTTTCGGAAACTCGTAATTTCTTAGAAGATTGGCAACCCCTCTCAATGAAAGTGCTTTTCCACAGTCTGTGCCTAGGGCTACTTGAAGAGGAAACAAACCATAGAGACAAAACTGAGAACTCCATTATTTTGTCAAGTTTCAAAGAGCTACTACAAACCATGTTGGATTTAGAGTTCCAAATTCATCTATCTATATAGGAGAGAACAGAGGGAAACCTAAATATAAAAACTGCTACTGTAGACGAACGCTTCAACCTAGAAGAACAAAATTTGGTGAGCCAAGTGGGATTTGTGTACTGATCATTACCACCTAGTATCATCAAGATTGGGTGAAAAAATATTTGCTGGTATTTCGGAAACACGTAATTTCTTAGAAGGTTGGAAACTAGTATCAATGAAAGTGCTTTTCCACAGTCTGTGCCTAGGGCTACTTGAAGAGGAAACAAACCATAGAGACAAAACTGAGAACTCCTTTATTTTGTCAAGTTTCAAAGAGCTACTACAAACCATGTTGGATTTAGAATTCCAAATTCATGTATGTATATAGGAGAGAACAGAGGGAAACCAAAATATAAAAACCGCTACTGTAGACGAACGCTTCAACCTAGAAGAACAATATTTGGTGAGCCAAGTGGGATTTGTGTACTCATCATTACCACCAAGTATCATCAAGATTGGGTGAAAAAATATTTGCTGGTATTTCAGAAACTCGTTATTTCTTAGAAGCTTTGCAACCCCTCTCAATGAAAATGCTTTTCCACTGTGTGTGCCTAGGGCTACTTGAAGAGGAAACAATCCATAGAGACAAAACTGAGAACACCTTTATTTTGTCAATTTTCAAAGAGCTACTACAAACCATATTGGATTTAGAGTTCCAAATTCATCTATCTATACAGGAGAGAACAGAGGAAAACCTAAATATAAAAACTGCTACTGTAGACGAACGCTTCAACCTAGAAGAACAAAATTTGGTGAGCCAAGTGGGATTTGTGTACTGATCATTACCACCATGAATCATCAAGATTCGGTAAAAAAATATTTGCTGGTACTTCGGAAACTCGTAATTTCTTAGAAGCTTGGCAACCCCTCTCAATAAAAGTGCTTTTCCACTGTGTGTGCCTAGGGCTACTTGAAGAGGAAACAATCCATAGAGACAAAACTGAGAACTTCTTTATTTTGTCAATTTTCAAAGAGCTACTACAAACCATGTTGGATTTAGAGTTCCAAATTCATCTATCTATACAGGAGAGAACAGAGGGAAACCTACATATAAATACTGCTACTGTAGACGAACGCTTCAACTTAGAAGAACAAAATTTGGTGAGCCAAGTGGGATTTGTGTACTGATCATTACCACCATGTATTATCAAGTTTGGGTGAAAAAACATTTGCTGGTATTTCGGAAACTCGTAATTTCTTAGAAGCTTGGCAACCCCTCTCAATGAAAGTGCTTTTCCACAGTCTGTGCCTAGGGCTACTTGAAGAGGAAACAAACCATAGAGAAAAAACTGAGAACTCTTTCATTTTGTCAAGTTTCAAAGAGCTACTACAAACCATGTTGGATTTAGAGTTCCAAATTCATCTATCTATATAGGAGAGAACAGAGGGAAACCTAAATATAAAAACTGCTACTGTAGACGAACGCTTCAACCTAGAAGAACAGAATTTGGTGAGCCAAGTGGGATTTGTGTACTGATCATCAGCAACAGGTATCATCAAGATTGGCTGAAAAAATATTTCCTGGTATTTCGGAAACTCGTTATTTCTTAGAAGCTTGGCAATCCCTCTCAATGAAAGTGCTTTTCCACAGTCTGTGCCTAGGGCTACTTGAAGAGGAAACAAACCATAGAGACAAAACTGAGAACTCCTTTATTTTGTCAAGTTTCAAAGAGCTACTACAAACCATGTTGTATTTAGAGTTCCAAATTCATCTATCTATATAGGAGAGAACAGAGTGAAACCTAAATATAAAAACTGCTACTGTAGACGAACGCTTCAAACTAGAAGAACAAAATTTGGTGAGCCTAGTGGGATTAGTGTACTGATCATTACCACCAAGTATCATCAAGACTGGGTGAAAAAATATTTGCTGGTATTTGGGAGTCTCGTTATTTCTTAGAAGCTTGGCAACCCATCTCAATTAAAGTGCTTTCCACAGTCTGTGCCTAGGGCTACTTGAAGAGGAAGCAAACCATAGAGACAAAACTGACAACTCCTTTATTTTGTCAAGTTTCAAAGAGATACTACAAACCATGTTGGATTTAGAGTTCCAAATTCATCTATCTATATAAGAGAGAACAGAGGGAAACCTAAATATAAAAACTGCTACTGTAGACGAACGCTTCAACCTAGAAGAACAAAATTTGGTGAGCAAAGTGGGATTTGTGTACTGATCATTACCACCAAGTATCATCAAGATTGGGTGAAAAAATATTTGCTGGTATTTCGGAAACTCGTAAATTCTTAGAAGCTTGGCAACCCCTCTCAATGAAAGTGCTTTTCCACAGACTGTGCCTAGGGCTACTTGAAGAGGAAACAATCCATAGAGACAAAACTGAGAACTCCTTTATTTTGTCAATTTTCAAAGAGCTACTACAAACCATGTTGGATTTAGAGTTCCAAATTCATCTATCTATACAGGGGAGAACAGAGGGAAACCTAAATATAAAAACTGCTACTGTAGACGAACGCTTCAACCTAGAAGAACAAAATTTGGTGAGCCAAGTGGGATTTGTGCACTGATCATTACCACCATGTATCATCAAAATTGGGTGAAAAAATTTTTGCTGGTATATCGGAAACTCGTAATTTCTTAGAAGCTTGGCAACCCCTCTCAATGAAAGGGCTTTTCCACAGTCTATGCCTAGGGCTACTTGAAGAGGAAACAAACCATAGAGACAAAACTGAGAACTCCTTTATTTTGTCAAGTTTCAAATAGCTACTACAAACCATGTTGGATTTAGAGTTCCAAATTCATCTATCTATATAGGAGAGAACAGAGGGAAACCTAAATATAAAAACTGCTACTGTAGATGAACGCTTCAACCTAGAAGAACAGAATTTGGTGAGCCAAGTGGGATTTGTGTACTGATCATCAGCAACAGGTATCATCAAGATTGGCTGAAAAAATATTTGCTGGTATTTCGGAAACTCGTTATTCGTAAGAAGCTTGGCAACCCCTCTCAATGAAAGTGCTTTTCCACAGTCTGTGCCTAGGGCTACTTGAAGAGGAAACAAACCATAGAGACAAAACTGAGAACTCCTTTATTATGTCAAGTTTCAAAGAGCTACTACAAACCATGTTGAATTTAGAGTTCCAAATTCATCTATCCATATAGGAGAGAACAGAGGGAAACCTAAATATAAAAACTGCTACTTAGACGAATGCTTCAACCTAGAAGAACAAAATTTGGTGAGCAAAGTGGGATTTGTGTACTGATCATTACCACCAAGTATCATCAAGATTGGGTGAAAAAATATTTGCTGGTATTTCGGAAACTCGTAATTTCTTAGAAGCTTGGCAACCCCTCTCAATGAAAGTGCTTTTCCACTGTCTGTGCCTAGGGCTACTTGAAGAGGAAACAATCCATAGAGACAAAACTGAGAACTCCTTTATTTTGTCAATTTTCAAAGAGCTACTACAAACCATGTTGGATTTAGAGTTCCAAATTCATCAATATATAGAGGAGAGAACAGAGGGAAACCTAAATATAAAAACTGCTACTGTAGACGAACGCTTCAACGTAGAAGAACAAAATTTGGTGAGATTAGTGGGATTAGTGTACTGATCATTACCACCAAGTATCATCAAGATTGGGTGAAAAAATATTTGCTGGTATTTGGGAATCTCGTTATTTCTTAGAAGCTTGGCAACCCATCTCAATGAAAGTGCTTTCCACAGTCTGTGCCTAGGGCTACTTTAAGAGGAAACAAACTATAGAGACAAAACTGAGAACTCCTTTATTTTGTCAAGTTTCAAAGAGCTACTACAAACCATGTTGGATTTAGAGTTCCAAATTCATCTATTTATATAGGAGAGAACAGAGGGAAACCTAAATATAAAAACTGCTACTGTAGACGAACGCTTCAACCTAGAAGAACAAAATTTGGTGAGCAAAGTGGGATTTGTGTACTGATCATCAGCAACAGGTATCATCAAGATTGGCTGAAAAAATATTTGCTGGTATTTCGGAAACTCGTTATTTCTTAGAAGCTTGGCAACCCCTCTCAATGAAAGTGCTTTTCCACAGTCTGTGCCTAGGGCTACTTGAAGAGGAAACAAACCATAGAGACAAAACTGAGAACTCCTTTATTTTGTCAAGTTTCAAAGAGCTAAAAAAACCATGTTGGATTTAGAGTTCCAAATTCATCTATCTAAATAGGAGAGAACAGAATGAAACCTATATATAAAAACTGCTACTGTAGACGAATGCTTCAACCTAGCAGAACAAAATTTGGTGAGCAAAGTGGGATTTGTTTACTGATCATTACCACCAAGTATCATCAAGATTGGGTGAAAAAATATTTGCTGGTATTTCGGAAACTCGTAATTTCTTAGAAGCTTGGCAACCACTCTCAATGAAAGTGCTTTTCCACAGTCTGTGCCTAGGGCTACTTGAAGAGGAAACAAACCATAGAGAAAAAACTGAGAACTCCTTCATTTTGTCAAGTTTCAAAGAGCTACTACAAACCATGTTGGATTTAGAGTTCCAAATTCATTTATCTATATAGGAGAGAACAGAGGGAAACCTAAATATAAAAACTGCTACTGTAGATGAACGCTTCAACCTAGAAGAACAGAATTTGGTGAGCCAAGTGGGATTTGTGTACTGATGATCAGCAACAGGTATCATCAAGATTGGCTGAAAAAATATTTGCTGGTATTTCGGAAACTCGTTATTTCGTAGAAGCTTGGCAACCCCTCTCAATAAAAGTGCTTTTCCACAGTCTGTGCCTAGGGCTACTTGAAGAGGAAACAAACCATAGAGACAAAACTGAGAACTCCTTTATTTTGTCAAGTTTCAAAGAGCTACTACAAACCATTTTGTATTAGAGTTCCAAATTCATCTATCTATATAGGAGAGAACAGAGTGAAATATAAATATAAAAACTGCTACTGTAGGTGAATGCTTCAACCTAGAAGAACAAAATTTGGTGAGCAAAGTGGGATTTGTGTACTGATCATTACCACCAAGTATCATCAAGATTGGGTGAAAAAATATTTGCTGGTATTTCGTAAACTCGTTATTTCTTAGAAGCTTGGCAACCCCTCTCAATAAAAGTGCTTTTCCACTGTGTGTGCCTAGGGCTACTTGAAGAGGAAACAATCCATAGAGACAAAACTGAGAACTTCTTTATTTTGTGAATTTTCAAAGAGCTACTACAAACCATGTTGGATTTAGAGTTCCAAATTCATCTATCTATACAGGAGAGAACAGAGGGAAACCTAAATATAAAAACTGCTACTGTAGACGAACGCTTCAACCTAGAAGAACAAAATTTGGTGAGCCAAGTGGGATTTGTGTACTGATCATTACCACCATGTATTATCAAGTTTGGGTGAAAAAATATTTGCTGGTATTTCGGAAACTCGTAATTTCTTAGAAGCTTGGCAACCCCTCTCAATGAAAGTGCTTTTCCACAGTCTGTGCCTAGGGCTACTTGAAGAGGAAACAAACCATAGAGAAAAAACTGAGAACTCCTTCATTTTGTCAAGTTTCAAAGAGCTACTACAAACCATGTTGGATTTAGAGTTCCAAATTCATGTATGTATATAGGAGAGAACAGAGGGAAACCTAAATATAAAAACCGCTACTGTAGACGAACGCTTCAACCTAGAAGAACAATATTTGGTGAGCCAAGTGGGATTTGTGTACTGATCATTACCACCTAGTATCATCAAGATTGGGTGAAAAAATATTTGCTGGTATTTCGGAAACTCGTAATTTCTTAGAAGGTTGGAAACCAGTATCAATGAAAGTGCTTTTCCACAGTCTGTGCCTAGGGCTACTTGAAGAGGAAACAAACCATAGAGACAAAACTGAGAACTCCTTTATTTTGTCAAGGTTCAAAGAGCTACTACAAACCATGTTGGATTTAGAGTTCCAAATTCATGTATGTATATAGGAGAGAACAGAGGGAAACCTAAATATAAAAACCGCTACTGTAGACGAACACTTCAACCTAGAAGAACAATATTTGGTGAGCCAAGTGGGATTTGTGTACTGATCATTACCACCAAGTATCATCAAGATTGGGTGAAAAAATATTTGCTGGTATTTCAGAAACTCGTTATTTCTTAGAAGCTTGGCAACCCCTCTCAATGAAAATGCTTTTCCACTGTGTGTGCCTAGGGCTACTTGAAGAGGAAACAATCCATAGAGACAAAACTGAGAACTCCTTTATTTTGTCAATTTTCAAAGAGCTACTACAAACCATGTTGGATTTAGAGTTCCAAATTCATCTATCTATACAGGAGAGAACAGAGGGAAACCTAAATATAAAAACTGCTACTGTAGACGAACGCTTCAACCTAGAAGAACAAAATTTGGTGAGCCAAGTGGGATTTGTGTACTGATCATTACCACAATGAATCATCAAGATTCGGTAAAAAAATATTTGCTGGTACTTCGGAAACTCGTAATTTCTTAGAAGCTTGGCAACCCCTCTCAAAAAAAGTGCTTTTCCACTGTGTGTGCCTAGGGCTACTTGAAGAGGAAACAATCCATAGAGACAAAACTGAGAACTTCTTTATTTTGTCAATTTTCAAAGAGCTACTACAAACCATGTTGGATTTAGAGTTCCAAATTCATCTATCTATACAGGAGAGAACAGAGGGAAACCTAAATATAAATACTGCTACTGTAGACGAACGCTTCAACTTAGAAGAACAAAATTTGGTGAGCCAAGTGGGATTTGTGTACTGATCATTACCACCATGTATTATCAAGTTTGGGTGAAAAAATATTTGCTGGTATTTCGGAAACTCGTAATTTCTTAGAAGCTTGGCAACCCCTCTCAATGAAAGTGCTTTTCCACAGTCTGTGCCTAGGGCCACTTGAAGAGGAAACAAACCATAGAGAAAAAACTGAGAACTCCTTCATTTTGTCAAGTTTCAAAGAGCTACTACAAACCATGTTGGATTTAGAGTTCCAAATTCATCTATCTATATAGGAGAGAACAGAGGGAAACCTAAATATAAAAACTGCTACTGTAGACGAACGCTTCAACCTAGAAGAACAGAATTTGGTGAGCCAAGTGGGATTTGTGTAGTGATCATCAGCAACAGGTATCATCAAGATTGGCTGAAAAAATATTTGCTGGTATTTCGGAAACTCGTTATTTCTTAGAAGCTTGGCAATCCCTCTCAATGAAAGTGCTTTTCCACAGTCTGTGCCTAGGGCTACTTGAAGAGGAAACAAACCATAGAGACAAAACTGAGAACTCCTTTATTTTGTCAAGTTTCAAAGAGCTACTACAAACCATGTTGTATTTAGAGTTCCAAATTCATCTATCTATATAGGAGAGAACAGAGTGAAACCTAAATATAAAAACTGCTACTGTAGACGAACGCTTCAACCTACAAGAACAAAATTTGGTGAGCCAAGTGGGATTTGTGTACTCATCATTACCACCAATTATCATCAAGATTGGGTGAAAAAATATTTGCGGGTATTTCTGACTCGTTATTTCTTAGAAGCTTGGCAACCCCTCTCAATGAAAGTGCTTTCCCACAGTCTGTAGCTAGGGCTACTTGAAAAGGAAACAAACCATAAAGACAAAACTGAGAACTCCTTTATTTTGTCAATTTTCAAAGAGCTACTACAATCCATGTTGGATTTAGAGTTCCAAATTCATCTATCTATAGAGGAGAGAACAGAGGGAAACCTAAATATAAAAACTGCTACTGTAGACGAACGCTTCAACCTAGAAGAACAAAATTTGGTGAGCCTAGTGGGATTAGTGTACTGATCATTACCACCAAGTATCATCAAGACTGGGTGAAAAAATATTTGCTGGTATTTGGGAGTCTCGTTATTTCTTAGAAGCTTGGCAACCCATCTCAATGAAAGTGCTTTCCACAGTCTGTGCCTAGGGCTACTTGAAGAGGAAACAAACCACAGAGACAAAACTGAGAACTCCTTTATTTTGTCAAGTTTCAAAGAGATACTACAAACCATGTTGGATTTAGAGTTCCAAATTCATCTATCTATATAAGAGAGAACAGAGGGAAACCTAAATATAAAAACTGCTACTGTAGACGAACGCTTCAACCTAGAAGAACAAAATTTGGTGAGCAAAGTGGGATTTGTGTACTGATCATTACCACCAAGTATCATCAAGATTGGGTGAAAAAATATTTGCTGGTATTTCGGAAACTCATTAATTCTTAGAAGCTTGGCAACCCCTCTCAATGAAAGTGCTTTTCCACAGTCTGTGCCTAGGGCTACTTGAAGAGGAAACAATCCATAGAGACAAAACTGAGAACTCCTTTATTTGTCAATTTTCAAAGAGCTACTACAAACCATGTTGGATTTAGAGTTCCAAATTCATCTATCTATACAGGGGAGAACAGAGGGAAACCTAAATATAAAAACTGCTCCTGTAGACGAACGCTTCAACCTAGAAGAACAAAATTTGGTGAGCCAAGTGGGATTTGTGCACTGACCATTACCACCATGTATCATCAAGATTGGGTGAAAAAATTTTTGCTGGTATATCGGAAACTCGTAATTTCTTAGAAGCTTGCAACCCCTCTCAATGAAAGTGCTTTTCCACAGTCTGTGCCTAGGGCTACTTGAAGAGGAAACAAACCATAGAGACAAAACTGAGAACTCCTTTATTTTGTCAAGTTTCAAATAGCTACTACAAACCATGTTGGATTTAGAGTTCCAAATTCATCTATCTATATAGGAGAGAACAGAGGGAAACCTAAATATAAAAACTGCTACTGTAGACGAACGCTTCAACCTAGAAGAACAGAATTTGGTGAGCCAAGTGGGATTTGTGTACTGATCATCAGCAACAGGTATCATCAAGATTGGCTGAAAAAATATTTGCTGGTATTTCGGAAACTCGTTATTTGTAAGAAGCTTGGCAACCCCTCTCAATGAAAGTGCTTTTCCACAGTCTGTGCCTAGGGCTACTTGAAGAGGAAACAAACCATAGAGACAAAACTGAGAACTCCTTTATTTTGTCAAGTTTCAAAGAGCTACTAAAAACCATGTTGGATTTAGAGTTCCAAATTCATCTATCTAAATAGGAGAGAACAAAATGAAACCTATGTATAAAAACTGCTACTGTAGACGAATGCTTCAACCTAGAAGAACAAAATTTGGTGAGCAAAGTGGGATTTGTGTACTGATCATTACCACCAAGTATCATCAATATAGGGTGAAAAAATATTTGCTGGTATTTCGGAAACTCGTTTTTTCTTAGAAGCTTGGCAACCCCTCTCAATGAAATGGCTTTTCCACAGTCTGTGCCTAAGGCTACTTGAAGAGGAAACAATCCATAGAGACAAAACTGAGAACTCCTTTATTTTGTCAATTTTCAAAGAGCTACTACAAACCATGTTGGATTTAGAGTTCCAAATTCATCTATCTATACAGGAGAGAACAGAGGGAAACCTAAATATAAAAACTGCTACTGTAGACGAACGCTTCAACCTAGAAGAACAAAATTTGGTGAGCAGAGTGGGATTTGTTTACTGATCATTACCACCAAGTATCATCAAGATTGGGTGAAAAAATATTTGCTGGTATTTCGGAAACTCGTTATTTCTTAGAAGCTTGGCAACCCCTCTCAATGAAAGTGCTTTTCCACTGTGTGTGCCTAGGGCTACTTGAAGAGGAAACAATCCATAGAGACAAAACTGAGAACTTCTTTATTTTGTCAATTTTCAAAGAGCTACTACAAACCATGTTGGATTTAGAGTTCCAAATTCATCTATCTATACAGGAGAGAACAGAGGGAAACCTAAATATAAAAACTGCTACTGTAGACGAACGCTTCAACCTAGAAGAACAAAATTTGTTGAGCCAAGTGGGATTTGTGTACTGATCATTACCACCATGTATCATCAAGTTTGGGTGAAAAAATATTTGCTGGTATTTCGGGAACTCGTAATTTCTTAGAAGCTTGGCAACCCCTCTCAATGAAAGTGCTTTTCTACAGTCTGTGCCTAGGGCTACTTGAAGAGGAAACAAACCTTAGAGAAATAACTGAGAACTCCTTCATTTTGTCAAGTTTCAAAGAGCTACTACAAACCATGTTGGATTTAGAGTTCCAAATTCATCTATCTATATAGGAGAGAACATAGGGAAACCTAAATATAAAAACTGCTACTGTAGACGAAAGCTTCAACCTAGAAGAAGAAAATTTGGTGAGCCAAGTGGGATTTGTGTACTCATCATTACCACCAATTATCATCAAGATTGGGTGAAAAAATATTTGCGGGTATTTCGGAATCGTTATTTCTTAGAAGTTTGGCAACCCCTCTCAATGAAAGTGCTTTTCCACAGTCTGTGCCTAGGGCTATTTGAAAAGGAAACAAACCATAGAGACAAAACTGAGAACTCCTTTATTTTGTCAATTTTCAAAGAGCTACTACAATCCATATTGGATTTAGAGTTACAAATTCATCTATATATAGAGGAGAGAACAGAGGGAAACCTAAATATAAAAACTGCTACTGTAGAGGAACACTTCAACCTAGAAGAACAAAATTTGGTGAGATTAGTGGGATTAGTGTACTGATCATTACCACCAAGTATCATCAAGATTGGGTGAAAAAATATTTGCTGGTATTTGGGAATCTCGTTACTTCTTAGAAGCTTGGCAACCCATCTCAATGAAAGTGCTTTCCACAGTCTGTGCCTAGGGCTACTTGAAGAGGAAACAAACCATAGAGACAAAACTGAGAACTCCTTTATTTTGTCAAGTTTCAAAGAGCTACTACAAACCATGTTGGATTTAGAGTTCCAAATTCAACTATCTATATATGAGAGAACAGAGGGAAACCTAACTATAAAAACTGCTACTGTAGACGAACGCTTCAACCTAGAAGAACAAAATTTGGTGAGCCAAGTGGGATTTGTGTACTGATCATCAGCAACAGGTATCATCAAGATTGGCTGAAAAAATATTTGCTGGTATTTCGGAAACTCGTTATTTCTTAGAAGCTTGGCAACCCCTCTCAATGAAAGTGCTTTTCCACAGTCTGTGCCTAGGGCTACTTGAAGAGGAAACAAACCATAGAGACAAAACTGAGAACTCCTTTATTTTGTCAAGTTTCAAAGAGCTAAAAAAACCATGTTGGATTTAGAGTTCCAAATTCATCTATCTAAATAGGAGAGAACAGAATGAAACCTATATATAAAAACTGCTACTGAAGACGAATGTTTCAACCTAGCAGAACAAAATTTGGTGAGCAAAGTGGGATTTGTTTACTGATCATTACCACCAAGTATCATCAAGATTGGGTGAAAAAATATTTGCTGGTATTTCGGAAACTCGTAATTTCTTAGATGCTTGGCAACCACTCTCAATGAAAGTGCTTTTCCACAGTCTGTGCCTAGGGCTACTTGAAGAGGAAGCAAACCATAGAGAAAAAACTGAGAACTCCTTCATTTTGTCAAGTTTCAAAGAGCTACTAAAAACCATGTTGGATTTAGAGTTCCAAATTCATCTATCTATATAGGAGAGAACAGAGGGAAACCTAAATATAAAAACTGCTACTGTAGACGAACGCTTCAACCTAGAAGAACAGAATTTGGTGAGCCAAGTGGGATTTGTGTACTGATCATCAGCAACAGGTATCATCAAGATTGGCTGAAAAAATATTTGCTGGTATTTCGGAAACTCGTTATTTCTTAGAAGCTTGGCAACCCTTCCCAATGAAAGTGCTTTTCCACAGTCTGTGCCTAGGGCTACTTGAAGAGGAAACAAACCATAGAGACAAAACTGAGAACTCATTATTTTGTCAAGTTTCAAAGAGCTACTACAAACCATGTTGTATTTAGAGTTCCAAATTCATCTATCTATATAGGAGAGAACAGAGTGAAACATAAATATAAAAACTGCTACTGTAGACGAACGCTTCAACCTAGAAGAAGAAAATTTGGTGAGCCAAGTGGGATTTGTGTACTCATCATTACCACCAATTATCATCAAGATTGGGTGAAAAAATATTTGCGGGTATTTCGGACTCGTTATTTCTTAGAAGCTTGGCAACCCCTCTCAATGAAAGTGCTTTTCCACAGTCTGTGCCTAGGGCTACTTGAAAAGGAAACAAACCATAGAGACAAAACTGAGAACTCCTTTATTTTGTCAATTTTCAAAGAGCTACTACAATCCATGTTGGATTTAGAGTTCCAAATTCATCTATCTATAGAGGAGAGAACAGAGGGAAACCTAAATATAAAAACTGCTACTGTAGACGAACGGTTCAACCTAGAAGAACAAAATTTGGTGAGATTAGTGGAATTAGTGTACTGATCATTACCACCAAGTATCATCAAGATTGGGTGAAAAAATATTTGCTGGTATTTGGGAATCTCGTTATTTCTTAGAAGCTTGGCAACCCATCTCAATGAAAGTTCTTTCCACAGTCTGTGCCTAGGGCTACTTTAAGAGGAAACAAACCATAGAAACAAAACTGAGAACTCCTTTATTTTGTCAAGTTTCAAAGAGCTACTACAAACCATGTTGGATTTAGAGTTCCAAATTCATCTATCTATATATGAGAGAACAGAGGAAAACCTAAATATAAAAACTGCTACTGTAGACGAACGCTTCAACATAGAAGAACAAAATTTGGTGAGCAAAGTGGGATTTGTGTACTGATCATTACCACCAAGTATCATCAAGATTGGGTGAAAAAATATTTGCGGGTATTTCGGACCCTTTATTTCTTAGAAGCTTGGCAACCCCTCTCAATGAAAGTGCTTTTCCACAGTCTGTGCCTAGGGCTACTTGAAAATGAAACAAACCTTAGAGACAAAACTGAGAACTCCTTTATTTTGTCAAGTTTCAAAGAGCTACTACAAACCATGTTGGATTTAGAGTTCCAAATTCATCTATCTATATAGGAGAGAAGAGAGGGAAACCTAAATATAGAAACTGCTACTGTAGACGAACGCTTCAACCTAGAAGAACAGAATTTGGTGAGCCAAGTGGGATTTGTGTACTGATCATCAGCAACAGGTATCATCAAGATTGGCTGAAAAAATATTTGCTGGTATTTCGGAAACTCGTTATTTCTTAGAAGCTTGGCAACCCCTCTCAATGAAAGTGCTTTTCCACAGTCTGTGCCTAGGGCTACTTGAAGAGGAAACAAACCATAGAGACAAAACTGAGAACTCCTTTATTTTGTCAAGTTTCAAAGAGCTAAAAAAACCATGTTGGATTTAGAGTTCCAAATTCATCTATCTAAATAGGAGAGAACAGAATGAAACCTATATATAAAAACTGCTACTGTAAACGAATGCTTCAACCTAGCAGAACAAAATTTGGTGAGCAAAATGGGATTTGTTTACTGATCATTACCACCAAGTATCATCAAGATTGGGTGAAAAAATATTTGCTGGTATTTCGGAAACTCGTAATTTCTTAGAAGCTTGGCAACCCCTCTCAATGAAAGTGCTTTTCCACAGTCTGTGCCTAGGGCTACTTGAAGAGGAAACAAACCATAGAGACAAAACTGAGAACTCCTTTATTTTGTCAAGTTTCAAAGAGCTACTACCAACCATGTTGGATTTAGAGTTCCAAATTCATCTATGTATATAGGAGAGAACAGAGGGAAACCTAAATATAAAAACTGCTACTGTAGACGAACGCTTCAACCTAGAAGAACAAAATTTGGTGAGCCAAGTGGGATTTGTGTACTGATCATTACTACCAAGTATCATCAAGATTGGGTGAAAAAATATTTGCTGGTATTTCGGAAACTCGTTATTTCGTAGAAGCTTGGCAACCCCTCTCAATTAAAGTGCTTTCCACAGTCTGTGCCTAGGGCTACTTGAAGAGGAAACAAACCATCCAGACAAAACTGAGAACTCCTTTATTTTTCAAGTTTCAAAGAGCTACTACAAACCATGTTGGATTTAGAGTTCCAAATTCATCTATCTATATAGGAGAGAACAGAGGGAAACCTAAATATAAAAACTGCTAATGTAGACGAACGCTTCAACCTAGAAGAACAAAATTTGGTGAGCCAAGTGGGATTTGTGTACTGATCATTACCACCAAGTATCATCAAGATTGGGTGAAAAAATATTTGCTGGTATTTCGGAGACTCGTAATTTCTTAGAAGCTTGGCAACCCCTCTCAATGAAAGTGCTTTTCCACAGTCTGTGCCTAGGGCTACTTGAAAAGGAAACAAACCTTAGAGACAAAACTGTGAACTCCTTTATTTTGTCAAGTTTAAAGTGCTACTACAAACCATGTTGGATTTAGAGTTCCAAATTCATCTATCTATATAGGAGAGAACAGAGGAAAACCTAAATATAAAGACTGCTACTGTAGACGAACGCTTCAACCTAGAAGAACAGAATTTGGTGAGCCAAGTGGGATTTGTGTACTGATCATCAGCAACAGGTATCATCAAGATTGGCTGAAAAAATATTTGCTGGTATTTCGGAAACTCGTTATTTCTTAGAAGCTTGGCAACCCCTCTCAATGAAAGTGCTTTTCCACAGTCTGTGCCCAGGGCTACTTGAAGAGGAAACAACCAATAGAGACAAAACTGAGAACTCCTTTATTTTTCAAGTTTCAAAGAGCTACTACAAACCATGTTGAATTTAGAGTTCCAAATTCATCTATCTATATAGGAGAGAACAGAATGAAACCTATATATAAAAACTGCTACTGTAGACGAATGCTTCAACCTAGCAGAACAAAATTTGGTGAGCAAAGTGGGATTTGTTTACTGATCATTACCACCAAGTATCATCAAGATTGGGGGAAAAAGTATTTGCTGGTATTTTGGAAACTCGTAGTTTCTTAGAAGCTTGGCAACCCCTCTCAATGAAAGTGCTTTTCCACAGTCTGTGCTTAGGGCTACTTGAAGAGGAAACAAACCATAGAGACAAAACTGAGAACTCCTTTATTTTGTCAAGTTTCAAAAGCTACTACCAACCATGTTGGATTTAGAGTTCCAAATTCATCTATGTATATAGGAGAGAACAGAGGGAAACCTAAATATAAAAACTGCTACTGTAGACGAACGCTTCAACATAGAAGAAAAAAATTTGGTGAGCCAAGTGAGATTTGTGTACTAATCATTACCACCAAGTATCATCAAGATTGGGTGAAAAAATATTTGCTGGTATTTCGGAAACTCGTTATTTCGTAGAAGCTTGGCATCCCCTCTCAATTAAAGTGCTTTCCACAGTCTGTGCCTAGGGCTACTGGAAGAGGAAACAAACCATAGAGACAAAACTGAGAACTCCTTTATTTTGTCAAGTTTCAAAGAGCTACTACAAACCATGTTGGATTTAGAGTTCCAAATTCATCTGTCTATACAGGAGGGAACAGAGGGAAACCTAAATATAAAAACTGCTACTGTAGACGAACGCTTCAACCTAGAAGAACAAAATTTGGTGAGCTAAGTGGGATTTGTGTACTGATCATTACCAACAAGTATTATCAAGATTGGGTGAAAAAATATTTGCTGGTATTTCGGAAACTCGTAATATCTTAGAAACTTGGCAACCCCTCTCAATGAAAGTGCTTTTCCACAGTCCGTGCCTAGGGCTACTTGAAAAGGAAACAAACCTTAGAGACAAAACTGAGAACTCCTTTATTTTGTCAAGTTTCAAAGAGCTACTACAAACCATGTTGGATTTAGAGTTCCAAATTCATCTATCTATATAGGAGAGAAGAGAGGGAAACCTAAATATAGAAACTGCTACTGTAGACGAACGATTCAACCTAGAAAAACAGAATTTGGTGAGCCAAGTGGGATTTGTGTACTGATCATCAGCAACAGGTATCATCAAGATTGGCTGAAAAAATATTTGCTGGTATTTCGGAAACTCGTAATTTCTTAGAAGCTTGGCAACCCCTCTCAATGAAAGTGCTTTTCCACAGTCTGTGCCTAGGGCTACTTGAAGAGGAAACAAACCATAGAGACAAAACTGAGAACTCCTTTATTTTGTCAAGTTTCAAAGAGCTAAAAAAACCATGTTGGATTTAGAGTTCCAAATTCATCTATCTAAATAGGAGAGAACAGAATGAAACCTATATATAAAAACTGCTACTGTAGACGAATGCTTCAACCTAGCAGAACAAAATTTGGTGAGCAAAGTGGGATTTGTTTACTGATCATTACCACCAAGTATCATCAAGATTGGGTGAAAAAATATTTGCTGGTATTTCGGAAACTCGTAATTTCTTAGAAGCTTGGCAACCCCTCTCAATGAAAGTGCTTTTCCACAGTCTGTGCCTAGGGCTACTTGAAGAGGAAACAATCCATAGAGACAAAACTGAGAACTCCTTTATTTTGTCAAGTTTCAAAGAGCTACTACAAACCATGTTGGATTTACAGTTCCAAATTCATCTATCTATATAGGAGAGAACAGAATGAAACCTATATATAAAAACTGCTACTGTAGACGAACGCTTCAACCTAGAAGAACAGAATTTGGTGAGCCAAGTGGGACTTGTGACTGATCATCAGCAACAGGTATCATCAAGATTGGGTGAAAAAATATTTGCTGGTATTTCGGAAACTCGTTATTTCTTAGGAGCTTGGCAAACCCTCTCAATGAAAGTGCTTTTCCACAGTCTGTGCCTAGGGTTACTTGAAGAGGAAACAAACCATAGAGACAAAACTGAGAAATTCTTTATTTTGTCAAGTTTCAAAGAGCTACTACAAACCATGTTGGATTTAGAGTTCCAAATTCATCTATCTAAATAGGAGAGAACAGAATGAAACCTATATATAAAAACTGCTACTGTAGACGAATGCTTCAACCTAGAAGAACAAAATTTGGTGAGCAAATTGGGATTTGTGTACTGATCATTAGAACCAAGTATCATCAAGATTGGGTGAAAAAATATTTGCTGGTATTTGGGAAACTCGTAATTTCTTAGAAGCTTGGCAACCCCTCTCAATGAAAGTGCTTTTCAACAGTCTGTGCCTAGGGCTACTTGAAGAGGAAACAAACCATAGAGACAAAACTGAGAACTCCTTTATTTTGTCAAGTTTCAAAGAGCTACTACAAACCATGTTGGATTTAGAGTTCCAAATTCATCTATCTATATAGGAGAGAACAGAGGGAAACCAAATATAAAAACTGCTACTTTAGACGAACGCTTGAACCTAGAAGAACAGAATTTGGTGAGCCACGTGGGATTTGTGTACTGATCATCAGCAACAGGTATCATCAAGATTGGCTGAAAAAATATTTGCTGGTATTTCTGAAACTCGTTATTTCTTAGAAGCTTGGCAACCCCTCTCAATGAAAGTGCTTTTCCACAGTCTGTGCCTAGGGCTACTTGAAGAGGAAACAAACCATAGAGACAAAACTGAGAACTCCTTTATTTTGTCAAGTTTCAAAGAGCTACTACAAACCATGTTGTATTTAGAGTTCCAAATTCATCTATCTATATAGGAGAGAACAGAGTGAAACCTAAATATAAAAACTGCTACTGTAGACGAACGCTTCAACCTAGAAGAACAAAATTTGGTGAGCCAAGTGGGATTTGTGTACTGATCATTACCACCAATTATCATCAAGATTGGGTGAAAAAATATTTGCGGGTATTTCGGACTCTTTATTTCTTAGAAGCTTGGCAACCCCTCTCAATGAAAGTGCTTTTCCACAGTCTGTGCCTAGGGCTACTTGAAAAGGAAACAAACCTTAGAGACAAAACTGAGAACTTTTTTATTTTGTCAAGTTTCAAAGAGCTACTACAAACCATGTTGGTTTTAGAGTTCCAAATTCATCTATCTATATAGGAGAGAAGAGAGGGAAACCTAAATATAGAAACTGCTACTGTAGACGAACGCTTCAACCTAGAAGAACAGAATTTGGTGAGCCAAGTGGGATTTGTGTACTGATCATCAGCAACAGGTGTCATCAAGATTGGCTGAAAAAATATTTGCTGGTATTTCGGAAACTCGTTATTTCTTAGAAGCTTGGCAACCCCTCTCAATGAAAGTGCTTTTCCACAGTCTGTGCCTAGGGCTACTTGAAGAGGAAACAAACCATAGAGACAAAACTGAGAACTCCTTTATTTTGTCAAGTTTCAAAGAGCTACTACAAACCATGTTGGATTTACAGTTCCAAATTCATCTATCTATATAGGAGAGAACAGAATAAAACCTATATATAAAAACTGCTACTGTAGACGAACGCTTCAACCTAGAAGAACAGAATTTGGTGAGCCAAGTGGGACTTGTGACTGATCATCAGCAACAGGTATCATCAAGATTGGGTGAAAAAATATTTGCTGGTATTTCGGAAACTCGTTATTTCTTAGGAGCTTGGCAACCCCTCTCAATGAAAGTGCTTTTCCACAGTCTGTGCCTAGGGTTACTTGAAGAGGAAACAAACCATAGAGACAAAACTGAGAAATTCTTTATTTTGTCAAGTTTCAAAGAGCTACTACAAACCATGTTGGATTTAGAGTTCCAAATTCATCTATCTAAATAGGAGAGAACAGAATGAAACCTATATATAAAAACTGCTACTGTAGACGAATGCTTCAACCTAGAAGAACAAAATTTGGTGAGCAAATTGGGATTTGTGTACTGATCATTAGAACCAAGTATCATCAAGATTGGGTGAAAAAATATTTGCTGGTATTTGGGAAACTCGTAATTTCTTAGAAGCTTGGCAACCCCTCTCAATGAAAGTGCTTTTCAACAGTCTGTGCCTAGGGCTACTTGAAGAGGAAACAAACCATAGAGACAAAACTGAGAACTCCTTTATTTTGTCAAGTTTCAAAGAGCTACTACAAACCATGTTGGATTTAGAGTTCCAAATTCATCTATCTATATAGGAGAGAACAGAGGGAAACCAAATATAAAAACTGCTACTGTAGACGAACGCTTGAACCTAGAAGAACAGAATTTGGTGAGCCACGTGGGATTTGTGTACTGATCATCAGCAACAGGTATCATCAAGATTGGCTGAAAAAATATTTGCTGGTATTTCTGAAACTCGTTATTTCTTAGAAGCTTGGCAACCCCTCTCAATGAAAGTGCTTTTCCACAGTCTGTGCCTAGGGCTACTTGAAAAGGAAACAAACCTTAGAGACAAAACTGAGAACTTTTTTATTTTGTCAAGTTTCAAAGAGCTACTACAAACCATGTTGGATTTAGAGTTCCAAATTCATCTATCTATATAGGAGAGAAGAGAGGGAAACCTAAATATAGAAACTGCTACTGTAGACGAACGCTTCAACCTAGAAGAACAGAATTTGGTGAGCCAAGTGGGATATGTGTACTGATCTTCAGCAACAGGTATCATCAAGATTGGCTGAAAAAATATTTGCTGGTATTTCGGAAACTCGTTATTTCTTAGAAGCTTGGCAACCCCTCTCAATGAAAGTGCTTTTCCACAGTCTGTGCCTAGGGCTACTTGAAGAGGAAACAACCAATAGAGACAAAACTGAGAACTCCTTTATTTTGTCAAGTTTCAAAGAGCTAAAAAAACCATGTTGGATTTAGAGTTCCAAATTCATCTATCTAAATAGGAGAGAACAGAATGAAACCTATATATAAAAACTGCTACTGTAGACGAATGCTTCAACCTAGCAGAACAAAATTTGGTGAGCCAAGTGGGATCTGTGTACTGATCATTACCACCAAGTATCATCAAGATTGGGTGAAAAAATTTTTGCTGGTATTTCGGAAAATCGTTATTTCTTAAAAGCTTGGCAACCCCTCTCAATTAAAGTGCTTTCCACAGTCTGTGCCTAGGGCTACTTGAAGAGGAAACAAACCATAGAGACAAAACTGAGAACTCCTTTATTTTGTCAAGTTTCAAAGAGCTACTACAAACCATGTTGGATTTAGAGTTCCAAATTCATCTATCTATATAGGAGAGAACAGAGGGAAACCTAAATATAAAAAGTGCTACTGTAGACGAACGCTTCAACCTAGAAGAACAAAATTTGGTGAGCAAAGTGGGATTTGTGTACTGATCATGACCACCAAGTATCATCAAGATTGGGTGAAAAAATATTTGCTGGTATTTCGGAAACTCGTAATTTCTTAGAAGCTTGGCAACCACTCTCAATGAAAGTGCTTTTCCACAGTCTGTGCCTAGGGCTACATGAAGAGGAAACAATCCATAGAGACAAAACTGAGAACTCCTTTATTTTGTCAATTTTCAAAGAGCTACTACAAACCATGTTGGATTTAGAGTTCCAAATTCATCTATCTATACAGGAGATAACAGAGGGAAACCTAAATATAAAAACTGCTACTGTAGACGAACGCTTCAACCTAGAAGAAGAAAATTTGGTGAGCCAAGTGGGATTTGTGTACTGATCATTACCACCATGTATCATCAAGATTGGGTGAAAAAATATTTGCTGGTATTTCGGAAACTTGTAATTTCTTAGAAGCTTGGCAACCCCTCTCAATGAAAGTGCATTTCCACAGTCTGTTCCTAGGGCTACTTGAAGAGGAAACAAACCATAGAGACAAAACTGAGAACTACTTTATTTTGTCAAGTTTCAAAGAGCTACTACAAACCATGTTGGATTTAGAGTTCCAAATTCATCTATCTATATAGGAGAGAACAGAGGGAAACCTAAATATAGAAACTGCTACTGTAGACGAACGCTTCAACCTAGAAGAACAGAATTTGGTGAGCCAAGTGGGATTTGTGTACTGATCATCAGCAACAGGTGTCATCAAGATTGGCTGAAAAAATATTTGCTGGTATTTCGGAAACTCGTTATTTCTTAGAAGCTTGGCAACCCCTCTCAATGAAAGTGCTTTTCCACAGTCTGTGCCTAGGGCTACTTGAAGAGGAAACAAACCATAGAGACAAAACTGAGAACTCCTTTATTTTGTCAAGTTTCAAAGAGCTAAAAAAACCATGTTGGATTTAGAGTTCCAAATTCATCTATCTAAATAGGAGAGAACAGAATGAAACCTATATATAAAAACTGCTACTGTAGACGAATGCTTCAACCTAGCAGAACAAAATTTGGTGAGCAAAGTGGGATTTGTTTACTGATCATTACCACCAAGTATCATCAAGATTGGGTGAAAAAATATTTGCTGGTATTTCGGAAACTCGTAGTTTCTTAGAAGCTTGGCAACCCCTCTCAATGAAAGTGCTTTTCCACAGTCTGTGCCTAGGGCTACTTGAAAAGGAAACAAACCTTGAAGACAAAACTGAGAACTCCTTTATTTTGTCAAGTTTCAAAGAGCTACTACAAACCATGTTGGATTTAGAGTTCCAAATTCATCTATCTATACAGGAGAGAACAGAGAGAAACCTAAATATAAAAACTGCTCCTATAGACGAACGCTTCAACCTAGAACAACAAAATTTGGTGAGCCAAGTGGGATTTGTGTACTGATCATCAGCAACAGGTATCATCAAGATTGGCTGAAAAAATATTTGCTGGTATTTCTGAAACTCGTAATTTCTTAGAAGCTTGGCAACCCCTCTCAATGAAATTGCTTTTCCACAGTCTGTGCCTAGGGCTACTTGAAGAGAAAACAAACCATAGAGACAAAACAGAGAAATCCTTTATTTTGTCAAGTTTCAAAGAGCTACTACACACCATGTTGGATTTAGAGTTCCAAATTCATCTATCTATATAGGAGAGAACAGAGGGAAACCTAAATATAAAAACTGCTACTGTAGACGAACGCTTCAACCTAGAAGAACAAAATTTGGTGAGCCAAGTGGGATTTGTGTACTGATCATTACCACCTAGTATCATCAAGATTTTGTGAAAAAATATTGCTGGTGTTTCGGAAATTTTAATTTCTTAGAAATTGGCAACCACGCTCAGTGAAAGTGCTTTCCACAGTCTGTGCCTAGGGCTACTTGAAGAGGAAACAAACCATAGAGACAAAACTGAGAACTCCTTTATTTTGTCAAGTTTCAAAGAGCTACTACAAACCATGCTGGATTTAGAGTTCCAAATTCATCTATCTATATAGGAGAGAACAGAGGGAAACCTAAATATAAAAACTGCTACTGTAGACGAACGCTTCAACCTAGAAGAACAAAATTTGGTGAGCCAAGTGGGATTTGTGTACTGATCATTACCACCAAGTATCATCAAGATTGGGTGAAAAAATATTTGCTGGTATTTCGGAAACTCGTAATTTCTTAGAAGCTTGGCAACCCCTCTCAATGAAAGTGCTTTTCCACAGTCTGTGCCTAGGGCTACTTGAAGAGGAAACAAACCATAGAGACAAAACTGAGAACTCCTTTATTTTGTCAAGTTTCAAAGAGCTACTACAAACCATGTTGGATTTAGAGTTCCAAATTCATCTATCTATATAGGAGAGAACAGAGGGAAACCTAAATATAAAAACTACTGCTGTAGACGAACGCTTCAACCTAGAAGAACAAAATTTGGTGAGCCAAGTGGGATTTGTGTACTGATCATTACCACCAACTATCATCAAGATTGGCTGAAAAAATATTTGCTGGTATTTCGGAAACTCGTTATTTCTTAGAAGCTTGTCAACCCATCTCAATGAAAGTGCTTTTCCACAGTCTGTGCCTAGGGCTACTTGAAGAGGAAACAAACCATAGAGACAAAACTCAGAACTCCTTTATTTTGTCAAGTTTCAAAGAGCTACTACAAACCATGTTGGATTTAGAGTTCCAAATTCATCTATCTATATATGAGAGAAAAGAGTGAAACCTAAATATAAAAACTGCTACTGTAGACGAACGCTTCAACCTAGAAGAACAAAATTTGGTGAGCCAAGTGGGATCTGTATACTGATCATTACCACCAAGTATCATCAAGATTGGGTGAAAAAATTTTTGCTGGTATTTCGGAAAATCGTTATTTCTTAAAAGCTTGGCAACCCCTCTCAATGAAAGTGCTTTTTCATAGTCTGTGCCTAGGGCTACTTGAAGAGAAAACAAACCATAGAGACAAAACTGAGAACTCCTTTATTTTGTCAAGTTTCAAAGAGCTACTACAATCCATGTTGGATTTAGAGTTTCAAATTTTTCTATCTATATAGGAGAGAACAGAGAGAAACCTAAATATAAAAACAGCTACTGTAGACGAACGCTTCAACCTAGAAGAACAAAATTTGGTGAGCCTAGTGTGATTTGTGTACTGATCAATACCACCAAGTATCATCAAGATTGGGTGAAAAAATATTTGCTGGTATTTCGGAAACTTGTAATTTCTTAGAAGCCTGGCAACCACTCTCAATGAAAGTGCTTTTCTACAGTCTGTGCCTAGGGCTACTTGAAGAGGAAACAAACCATAGAGAGAAAACTGAGAACTCCTTTATTTTGTCAAGTTTCAAAGAGCTACTATAAACCCTGTTGGATTTAGTGTTCCAAATTCATCTATCTATATAGGAGAGAACAGAGGGAAACCTAAATATAAAAACTGCTACTGTAGACGAACGCTTCAACCTAGATGAACAAAATTTGGTGAGCCAAGTGGGATTTGTGTACTGATCATTACCACCAACTATCATCAAGATTGGGTGAAAAAATATTTGCTGGTATTTCGGAAACTCGTTATTTCTTAGAAGCTTGGCAACCCCTCTCAATGAAAGTGCTTATCCACAGTCTGTGCCTAGGGCTACTTGAAGAGGAAACAAACCATAGAGACAAAACTCAGAACACCTTTATTTTGTCAAGTTTCAAAGAGCTACTACAAACCATGTTGGATTTAGAGTTCCAAATTCATCTATCTGTATATGAGAGAAAAGAGTGAAACCTAAATATAAAAACTGCTACTGTAGACGAACGCTTCAACCTAGAAGAACAAAATTTGGTGAGCAAAGTGGGATCTGTGTACTGATCATTACCACCAAGAATCATCAAGATTGGGTGAAAAAATTTTTGCTGGTATTTCGGAAACTCGTTATTTCTTAAAAGCTTGGCAACCCCTCTCAATGAAAGTGCTTTTCCACACTCTGTGCCTAGGGCTACTTGAAGAGGAAACAAACCATAGAGACAAAACTGAGAACTCCTTTATTTTGTCAAGTTTCAAAGAGCTACTACAATCCATGTTGGATTTAGAGTTCCAAATTCATCTATCTATATAGGAGAGAACAGAGGGAAACCTAAATATAAAAACTGCTACTGTAGACGAACGCTTCAACCTAGAAGAACAAAATTTGGTGAGCAAAGTGGGATTTGTGTACTGATCATTACCACCAAGTATCATCAAGATTGGGTGAAAAAATATTTGCTGGTACTTCGGAAACTCGTAATTTCTTAGAAGCTTGGCAACCCCTCTCAATGAAAATGCTTTTCCACAGTCTGTGCCTAGGGCTACTTGAAGAGGAAACAAACCATAGAGACAAAACTGAGAACTCCTTTATTTTGTCAAGTTTCAAAGAGCTACTACAAACCATGTTGGATTTAGAGTTCCAAATTCATCTATCTATATAGGAGAGAACAGAGGGAAACCTAAATATAAAAACTGCTACTGTAGACGAACGCTTCAACCTAGAAGAACAAAATTTGGTGAGCCAAGTGGGATTTGTGTACTGATCATTACCACCAACTATCATCAAGATTGGCTGAAAAAATATTTGCTGGTATTTCGGAAACTCGTTATTTCTTAGAAGCTTGGCAACCCCTCTCAATGAAAGTGCTTTTCCACAGTCTGTGCCTAGGGCTACTTGAAGAGGAAACAAACCATGGAGACAAAACTGAGAACTCCTTTATTTTGTCAAGTTTCAAAGAGCTACTACAATCCATGTTTGATTTAGAGTTTCAAATTTATCTATCTATATAGGAGAGAACAGAGAGAAACCTAAATATAAAAACAGCTACTGTAGACGAACGCTTCAACCTAGAAGAACAAAATTTGGTGAGCCTAGTGTGATTTGTGTACTGATCATTACCACCAAGTATCATCAAGATTGGGTGAAAAAATATTTGCTGGTATTTCGGAAACTTGTAATTTCTTAGAAGCCTGGCAACCACTCTCAATGAAAGTGCTTTTCTACAGTCTGTGCCTAGGGCTACTTGAAGAGGAAACAAACCATAGAGAGAAAACTGAGAACTCCTTTATTTTGTCAAGTTTCAAAGAGCTACTATAAACCCTGTTGGATTTAGTGTTCCAAATTCATCTATCTATATAGGAGAGAACAGAGGGAAACCTAAATATAAAAACTGCTACTGTAGACGAACGCTTCAACCTAGATGAACAAAATTTGGTGAGCCAAGTGGGATTTGTGTACTGATCATTACCACCAACTATCATCAAGATTGGGTGAAAAAATATTTGCTGGTATTTCGGAAACTCGTTATTTCTTAGAAGCTTGGCAACCCCTCTCAATGAAAGTGCTTATCCACAGTCTGTGCCTAGGGCTACTTGAAGAGGAAACAAACCATAGAGACAAAACTCAGAACACCTTTATTTTGTCAAGTTTCAAAGAGCTACTACAAACCATGTTGGATTTAGAGTTCCAAATTCATCTATCTGTATATGAGAGAAAAGAGTGAAACCTAAATATAAAAACTGCTACTGTAGACGAACGCTTCAACCTAGAAGAACAAAATTTGGTGAGCAAAGTGGGATCTGTGTACTGATCATTACCACCAAGAATCATCAAGATTGGGTGAAAAAATTTTTGCTGGTATTTCGGAAACTCGTTATTTCTTAAAAGCTTGGCAACCCCTCTCAATGAAAGTGCTTTTCCACACTCTGTGCCTAGGGCTACTTGAAGAGGAAACAAACCATAGAGACAAAACTGAGAACTCCTTTATTTTGTCAAGTTTCAAAGAGCTACTACAATCCATGTTGGATTTAGAGTTCCAAATTCATCTATCTATATAGGAGAGAACAGAGGGAAACCTAAATATAAAAACTGCTACTGTAGACGAACGCTTCAACCTAGAAGAACAAAATTTGGTGAGCCAAGTGGGATTTGTGTACTGATCATTACCACCAACTATCATCAAGATTGGCTGAAAAAATATTTGCTGGTATTTCGGAAACTCGTTATTTCTTAGAAGCTTGGCAACCCCTCTCAATGAAAGTGCTTATCCACAGTCTGTGCCTAGGGCTACTTGAAGAGGAAACAAACCATAGAGACAAAACTGAGAACTCCTTTATTTTGTCAAGTTTCAAAGAGCTACTACAATCCATGTTTGATTTAGAGTTTCAAATTTATCTATCTATATAGGAGAGAACAGAGAGAAACCTAAATATAAAAACAGCTACTGTAGACGAACGCTTCAACCTAGAAGAACAAAATTTGGTGAGCCTAGTGTGATTTGTGTACTGATCATTACCACCAAGTATCATCAAGATTGGGTGAAAAAATATTTGCTGGTATTTCGGAAACTTGTAATTTCTTAGAAGCCTGGCAACCACTCTCAATGAAAGTGCTTTTCTACAGTCTGTGCCTAGGGCTACTTGAAGAGGAAACAAACCATAGAGAGAAAACTGAGAACTCTTTTATTTTGTCAAGTTTCAAAGAGCTACTATAAACCCTGTTGGATTTAGTGTTCCAAATTCATCTATCTGTATATGAGAGAAAAGAGTGAAACCTAAATATAAAAACTGCTACTGTAGACGAACGCTTCAACCTAGAAGAACAAAATTTGGTGAGCAAAGTGGGATCTGTGTACTGATCATTACCACCAAGAATCATCAAGATTGGGTGAAAAAATTTTTGCTGGTATTTCGGAAACTCGTTATTTCTTAAAACCCTGGCAACCCCTCTCAATGAAAGTGCTTTTCCACACACTGTGCCTAGGGCTACTTGAAGAGGAAACAAACCATAGAGACAAAACTGAGAACTCCTTTATTTTGTCAAGTTTCAAAGAGCTACTACAATCCATGTTGGATTTAGAGTTCCAAATTCATCTATCTATATAGGAGAGAACAGAGGGAAACCTAAATATAAAAACTGCTACTGTAGACGAACGCTTCAACCTAGAAGAACAAAATTTGGTGAGCAAAGTGGGATTTGTGTACTGATCCTTACCACCAAGTATCATCAAGATTGGGTGAAAAAATATTTGCTGGTACTTCGGAAACTCGTAATTTCTTAGAAGCTTGGCAACCCCTCTCAATGAAAGTGCTTTTCCACAGTCTGTGCCTAGGGCTACTTGAAGAGGAAACAAACCATAGAGACAAAACTGAGAACTCCTTTATTTTGTCAAGTTTCAAAGAGCTACTACAAACCATGTTGGATTTAGAGTTCCAAATTCATCTATCTATATAGGAGAGAACAGAGGGAAACCTAAATATAAAAACTGCTACTGTTGACGAACGCTTCAACCTAGAAGAACAAAATTTGGTGAGCCAAGTGGGATTTGTGTACTGATCATTACCACCAACTATCATCAAGATTGGCTGAAAAAATATTTGCTGGTATTTCGGAAACTCGTTATTTCTTAGAAGCTTGGCAACCCCTCTCAATGAAAGTGCTTTTCCACAGTCTGTGCCTAGGGCTACTTGAAGAGAAAACAAACCATAGAGACAAAACTGAGAACTCCTTTATTTTGTCAAGTTTCAAAGAGCTACTACAATCCATGTTTGATTTAGAGTTTCAAATTTATCTATCTATATAGGAGAGAACAGAGAGAAACCTAAATATAACAACAGCTACTGTAGACGAACGCTTCAACCTAGAAGAACAAAATTTGGTGAGCCTAGTGTGATTTGTGTACTGATCATTACCACCAAGTATCATCAAGATTGGGTGAAAAAATATTTGCTGGTATTTCGGAAACTTGTAATTTCTTAGAAGCCTGGCAACCACTCTCAATGAAAGTGCTTTTCTACAGTCTGTGCCTAGGGCTACTTGAAGAGGAAACAAACCATAGAGAGAAAACTGAGAACTCCTTTATTTTGTCAAGTTTCAAGAGCTACTATAAACCCTGTTGGATTTAGTGTTCCAAATTCATCTATCTATATAGGAGAGAACAGAGGGAAACCTAAATATAAAAACTGCTACTGTAGACGAACGCTTCACCCTAGATGAACAAAATTTGGTGAGCCAAGTGGGATTTGTGTACTGATCATTACGACCAAGTAACATCAAGATTGGGTGAAAAAATATTTGCTGGTATTTCGGATATTCGTAATTTCTTAGAAGCTTGGCAACACCTCTCAATGAAAGTGCTTTTCCACAGTCTGTGCCTAGGGCTGCTTGAAGAGGAAACAAACCATAGAGACAATACTAAGAACTACTTTATTTTGTCAAGTTTCAACCAGCTACTACAAACCATGTTGGATTTAGAGTTCCAAATTAATCTATCTATATAGGAGGGAACAGAGGAAAACCTAAATATAAAAACTGCTACTGTAGACGAACGCTTCAACCTAGAAGAACAAAATTTGGTGAGCAACGTGGGATCTGTGTACTGATCATTGCCACCAAGAATCATCAAGATTGGGTGAAAAAATTTTTGCTGGTATTTCGGAAACTCGTTATTTCTTAAAAGCTTGGCAACCCCTCTCAATGAAAGTGCTTTTCCACACTCTGTGCCTAGGGCTACTTGAAGAGGAAACAAACCATAGAGACAAAACTGAGAACTCCTTTATTTTGTCAAGTTTCAAAGAGCTACTACAATCCATGTTGGATTTAGAGTTCCAAATTCATCTATCTATATAGGAGAGAACAGAGGGAAACCTAAATATAAAAACTGCTACTGTAGACGAACGCTTCAACCTAAAAGAACAAAATTTGGTGAGCCAAGTGGGATTTGTGTACTGATCATTACCACCAAGTATCATCAAGATTGGGTGAAAAAATATTTGATGGTATTTCGGAAACTCGTAATTTCTTAGAAGCTTGGCAACCCCTCTCAATGAAAGTGCTTTTCCACAGTCTGTGCCTAGGGCTACTTGAAGAGAAAACAAACCATAGAGACAAAACTGAGAACTCCTTTATTTTGTCAAGTTTCAAAGAGCTACTACAAACCATGTTGGATTTAGAGTTCCAAATTCATCTATCTATATAGGAGAGAACAGAGGGAAACCTAAATATAAAAACTGCTACTGTAGACGAACGCTTCAACCTAGAAGAACAAAATTTGGTGAGCCAAGTGGGATTTGTGTACTGATCATTACCACCAACTATCATCAAGTTTGGCTGAAAAAATATTTGCTGGTATTTCGGAAACTCGTTATTTCTTAGAAGCTTGGCAACCCCTCTCAATGAAAGTGCTTTTCCACAGTCTGTGCCTAGGGCTACTTGAAGAGAAAACAAACCATAGAGACAAAACTGAGAACTCCTTTATTTTGTCAAGTTTCAAAGAGCTACTACAATCCATGTTTGATTTAGAGTTTCAAATTTATCTATCTATGTAGGAGAGAACAGAGAGAAAGCTAAATATAAAAACAGCTACTGTAGACGAACGCTTCAACCTAGAAGAACAAAATTTGGTGAGCCTAGTGTGATTTGTGTACTGATCATTACCACCAAGTATCATCAAGATTGGGTGAATAAATATTTGCTGGTATTTCGGAAACTTGTAATTTCTTAGAAGCCTGGCAACCACTCTCAATGAAAGTGCTTTTCTACAGTCTGTGCCTAGGGCTACTTGAAGAGGAAACAAACCATAGAGAGAAAACTGAGAACTCCTTTATTTTGTCAAGTTTCAAAGAGCTACTATAAACCCTGTTGGATTTAGTGTTCCAAATTCATCTATCTATATAGGAGAGAACAGAGGGAAACCTAAATATAAAAACTGCTACTGTAGACGAACGCTTCAACCTAGATGAACAAAATTTGGTGAGCCAAGTGGGATTTGTGTACTGATCATTACCACCAACTATCATCAAGATTGGGTGAAAAAATATTTGCTGGTATTTCGGAAACTCATTATTTCTTAGAAGCTTGGCAACCCCTCTCAATGAAAGTGCTTATCCACAGTCTGTGCCTAGGGCTACTTGAAGAGGAAACAAACCATAGAGACAAAACTCAGAACACCTTTATTTTGTCAAGTTTCAAAGAGCTACTACAAACCATGTTGGATTTAGAGTTCCAAATTCATCTATCTGTATATGAGAGAAAAGAGTGAAACCTAAATATAAAAACTGCTACTGTAGACGAACGCTTCAACCTAGAAGAACAAAATTTGGTGAGCAAAGTGGGATCTGTGTACTGATCATTACCACCAAGAATCATCAAGATTGGGTGAAAAAATTTTTGCTGGTATTTTGGAAACTCGTTATTTCTTAAAAGCTTGGCAACCCCTCTCAATGAAAGTGCTTTTCCACACTCTGTGCCTAGGGCTACTTGAAGAGGAAACAAACCATAGAGACAAAACTGAGAACTCCTTTATTTTGTCAAGTTTCAAAGAGCTACTACAATCCATGTTGGATTTAGAGTTCCAAATTCATCTATCTATATAGGAGAGAACAGAGGGAAACCTAAATATAAAAACTGCTACTGTAGACGAACGCTTCAACCTAGAAGAACAAAATTTGGTGAGCAAAGTGGGATTTGTGTACTGATCATTACCACCAACTATCATCAAGATTGGGTGAAAAAATATTTGCTGGTACTTCGGAAACTCGTAATTTCTTAGAAGATTGGCAACCCTTCTCAATGAAAGTGCTTTTCCACAGTCTGTGCCTAGGGCTACTTGAAGAGGAAACAAACCATAGAGACAAAACTCAGAACTCCTTTATTTTGTCAAGTTTCAAAGAGCTACTACAAACCATGTTGGATTTAGAATTCCAAATTCATCTATCTATATAGGAGAGAACAGAGGGAAACCTAAATATAAAAACTGCTACTGTAGACGAACGCTTCAACCTAGAAGAACAAAATTTGGTGAGCCAAGTGGGATTTGTGTACTGATCATTACCACCAACTATCATCAAGATTGGCTTAAAAAAATATTTGCTGGTATTTCGGAAACTCGTTATTTCTTAGAAGCTTGGCAACCCCTCTCAATGAAAGTGCTTTTCCACAGTCTGTGCCTAGGGCTACTTGAAGAGAAAACAAACCATAGAGACAAAACTGAGAACTCTTTTATTTTGTCAAGTTTCAAAGAGCTACTACAATCCATGTTGGATTTAGAGTTTCAAATTTATCTATCTATATAGGAGAGAACAGAGAGACACCTAAATATAAAAACAGTTACTGTAGGCGAACGCTTCAACCTAGAAGAACAAAATTTGGTGAGCCTAGTGTGATTTGTGTACTGATCATTACCACCAAGTATCATCAAGATTGGGTGAAAAAATATTTGCTGGTATTTCGGAAACTTGTAATTTCTTAGAAGCCTGGCAACCACTCTCAATGAAAGTGCTTTTCTACAGTCTGTGCCTAGGGCTACTTGAAGAGGAAACAAACCATACAGAGAAAACTGAGAACTCCTTTATTTTGTCAAGTTTCAAAGAGCTACTATAAACCTTGTTGGATTTAGTGTTCCAATTTCATCTATCTATATAGGAGAGAACAGAGAGAAACCTAAATATAAAAACTGCTACTGTAGACGAACGCTTCAACCTAGATGAACAAAATTTGGTGAGCCAAGTGGGATTTGTGTACTGATCATTACGACCAAGTAAAATCAAGATTGGGTGAAAAAATATTTGCTGGTATTTCGGATATTCGTAATTTCTTAGAAGCTTGGCAACACCTCTCAATGAAAGTGCTTTTCCACAGTCTGTGCCTAGGGCTACTTGAAGAGGAAACAAACCATAGAGACAATACTAAGAACTACTTTATTTTGTCAAGTTTCAACCAGCTACTACAAACCATGTTGGATTTAGAGTTCCAAATTCATCTATCTATATAGGAGGGAACAGAGGGAAACCTAAATATAAAAACTGCTACTGTAGACGAACGCTTCAACCTAGAAGAACAAAATTTGGTGAGCCAAGTGGGATTTGTGTACTGATCATTACCACCAACTATCATCAAGATTGGGTGAAAAAATATTTGCTGGTATTTCGGAAACTCGTTATTTCTTAGAAGCTTGGCAACCCCTCTCAATGAAAGTGCTTATCCACAGTCTGTGCCTAGGGCTACTTGAAGAGGAAACAAACCATAGAGACAAAACTCAGAACACCTTTATTTTGTCAAGTTTCAAAGAGCTACTACAAACCATGTTGGATTTAGAGTTCCAAATTCATCTATCTGTATATGAGAGAAAAGAGTGAAACCTAAATATAAAAACTGCTACTGTAGACGAACGCTTCAACCAAGAAAAACAAAATTTGGTGAGCAAAGTGGGATCTGTGTACTGATCATTACCACCAAGAATCATCAAGATTGGGTGAAAAAATTTTTGCTGGTATTTCGGAAACTCGTTATTTCCTAGAAGCTTGGCAACCCCTCTCAATGAAAGTGCTTTTCCACAGTCTGTGCCTAGGGCTACTTGAAGAGGAAACAAACCATAGAGACAAAACTGAGAACTCCTTTATTTTGTCAAGTTTCAAAGAGCTACTACAAACCATGTTGGATTTAGAGTTACAAATTCATCTATCAATATAGGAGAGAACAGAGGGAAACATAAATATAAAAACTGCTCCTGTAGACGAACGCTTCAACCTAGAAGAACAAAATTTGGTGAGCCAAGTGGGATTTGTGTACTGATCATTACCACCAAGTATCATCAAGATTGGGTGAAAAAATATTTGCTGGTATTTCGGAAACTCGTAATTTCTTAGAAGCTCGGCAACCCCTCTCAATGAAAGTGCTTTTCCACAGTCTGTGCCTAGGGCTACTTGAAGAGGAGACAAACCAGAGAGACAAAACTGAGAACTCCTTTATTTTGTCAAGTTTCAAAGAGCTACTACAAACCATGTTGGATTTAGAGTTCCAAATTCATCTATCTATGTAGGAGAGAACAAAGGGAAACCTAAATATAAAAACTGCTACTGTAGACGAACGCTTCAACCTAGAAGAACAAAATTTGGTGAGCCAAGTGGGATTTTTGTACTGATCATTACCAACAACTATCATCAAGATTGGCTGAAAAAATATTTGCTGGTATTTCGGAAACTCGTTATTTCTTAGAAGCTTGGCAACCCCTCTCAATGAAAGTGCTTTTCCACAGTCTGTGCCTAGGGCTACTTGAAGAGGAAACAAACCATAGAGACAAAACTGAGAACTCCTTTATTTTGTCAAGTTTCAAAGAGCTACTACAAACTATGTTGGATTTAGAGTTCCAAATTCATCTATCTATATAGGAGAGGACAGAGGGAATCCTAAATATAAAAACTGCTACTGTAGACGAACGCTTCAACCTAGAAGAACAAAATTTGGTGAGCCAAGTGGGATTTGTGTACTGATCATTACGACCAAGTAACATCAAGATTGGGTGAAAAAATATTTGCTGGTATTTCGGATATTCGTAATTTTTTAGAAGCTTGGCAACACCTCTCAATGAAAGTGCTTTTCCACAGTCTGTGCCTAGGGCTACTTGAAGAGGAAACAAACCATAGAGACAAAACTGAGAACTACTTTATTTTGTCAAGTTTCAACCAGCTACTACAAACCATGTTGGATTTAGAGTTCCAATTTCATCTATCTATATAGGAGGGAACAGAGGGAAACCTAAATATAAAAACTGCTACTGTAGACGAACGCTTCAACCTAGAAGAACAGAATTTGGTGAGCCAAGTGGGATTTGTGTACTGATCATTACCACCAACTATCATCAAGATTGGGTGAAAAAATATTTGCTTGTATTTCGGAAACTCGTTATTTCTTAGAAGCTTGGCAACGCCTCTCAATGAAAGTGCTTATCCACAGTCTGTGCCTAAGGCTACTTGAAGAGGAAACAAACCATAGAGACAAAACATGAACTCCTTTATTTTGTCAAGTTTCAAAGAGCTACTACAAACCATGTTGGATTTAGAGTTCCAAATTCATCTATCTGTATATGAGAGAAAATTGTGAAACCTAAATATAAAAACTGCTACTGTAGACGAACGCTTCAACCTAGAAGAACAAAATTTGGTGAGCCTAGTGTGATTTGTGTACTGATCATTACCACCAAGAATCATCAAGATTGGGTGAAAAAATATTTGCTGGTATTTCGGAAACTTGTAATTTCTTAGAAGCCTGGCAACCACTCTCAATGAAAGTGCTTTTCCAGAGTCTGTGCCTAGGGCTACTGGAAGAAGAAACAAACCATAGAGAGAAAACAGAGAACTCCTTTATTTTGTCAAGTTTCAAAGAGCTACTATAAACCCTGTTGGATTTAGTGTTCCAAATTCTTCTATCTATATAGGAGAGAACAGAGGAAAACCTAAATATAAAAACTGCTATTGTAGACCAACGTTTCAACCTAGAAGAAAAAAATTTGGTGAGCCAAGTGGGATTTGTGTACTGATCATTACCACCAAGTATCGTCAAGATTGGGTGAAAAAATTTTTCCTGGTATTTCGGAAACTCGTTATTTCTTAAAAGCTTGGCAACCCCTCTCAATGAAAGTGCTTTTCCACAGTCTGTGCCTAGGGCTACTTTAAGAGGAAACAAACCATAGAGACAAAACTGAGAACTCTTTATTTTGTCAAGTTTCAAAGAGCTACTATAATCCATGTTGGATTTAGAGTTCCAAATTCATCTATCTATATAGGAGAGAACAGAGAGAAACCTAAATATAAAAACAGCTACTGTAGACGAACGCTTCAACCTAGAAGAACAAAATTTGGTGAGCCTAGTGTGATTTGTGTACTGATCATTACCACCAAGTATCATCAAGATTGGGTGAAAAAATATTTGCTGGTATTTCGGAAACTCGTAATTTCTTAGAAGCCTGGCAACCACTCTCAATGAAAGTGCTTTTCCACAGTCTGTGCCTAGGGCTACTTGAAGAGGAAACAAACCATAGAGAGAAAACCGAGAACTCCTTTATTTTGTCAAGTTTCAAAGAGCTACTATAAACCATGTTGGATTTAGTGTTCCAAATTCATCTATCTATATAGGAGAGAACAGAGGGAAACCTAAATATAAAAACTGCTATTGTAGACCAACGTTTCAACCTAGAAGAACAAAATTTGGTGAGCCAAGTGGGATTTCTGTACTGATCATTACCACCAAGTATCATCAAGATTGGGTGAAAAAATATTTGCTGGTATTTTGAAAACTCGTTATTTCTTAGAAGCTTGGCAACCCATCTCAATGAAAGTGCTTTCCACAGTCTGTGCCTAGGGCTACTTGAAGAGGAAACAAACCATAGAGACCACTGAGAACTCCTTTATTTTGTCAAGTTTCAAAGAGCTACTACAAACCATGTTGGATTTAGAGTTCCAAATTCATCTATCTATATAGGAGAGAACAGAGGGAAACCTAAATATAAAAACTGCTACTGTAGACGAACGCTTCAACCTAGAAGAACAAAATTTGGTGAGCCAAGCTGGATTTGTGTACTGATCATTACCACCAACTATGATCAAGATTGGCTGAAAAAATATTTGCTGGTATTTCGGAAACTCGTTATTTCTTAGAAGCTTGGCAAGCCCTCTCAATGAAATTGCTTTTCCACAGTCTGTGCCTAGGGCTACTTGAAGAGGAAACAAACCATAGAGACAAAACTCAGAACTCCTTTATTTTGTCAAGTTTCAAAGAGCTACTACAAACCATGTTGGATTTAGAGTTCCAAATTCATCTATCTATACATAAGAGAAAAGAGTGAAACCTAAATATAAAAACTGCTACTGTAGACTCAGGCTTCAACCTAGAAGAACAAAATTTAATGAGCCAAGTGGGATCTGTGTACTGATCGTTACCACCAAGTATCATCAAGATTGGGTTAAAAAAATTTTTGCTGGTATTTCGAAAACTCGTTATTTCTTAAAAGCTTGGCAACCCCTCTCAATGAAAGTGCTTTTCCACATCTGTGCCTAGGGCTACTTGAAGAGGAAACAAACCATAGAGACAAAACTGAGAACTCCTTTATTTTGTCAAGTTTCAAAGAGCTACTACAATCCATGTTGGATTTAGAGTTCCAAATTCATCTATCTATATAGGAGAGAACAGAGAGAAACCTAAATATAAAAACAGCTACTGTAGACGAACGCTTCAACCTAGAAGAACAAAATTTGGTGAGCCTAGTGTGATTTGTGTACTGATCATTACCACCAAGTATCATCAAGATTGGGTGAAAAAATATTTGCTGGTATTTCGGAAACTTATAATTTCTTAGAAGCCTGGCAACCACTCTCAATGAAAATGCTTTTCCACTGTCTGTGCCTAGGGCTACTTGAAGAGGAAACAAACCGTAGAGAGAAAACTGAGAACTCCTTTACTTTGTCAAGTTTCAAAGAGCTACTATAAACCCTGTTGGATTTACTGTTCCAAATTCATCTATCTATATTGGAGAAAACAGACGGAAACCTAAATATAAAAACTGCTATTGTAGACGAACGCTTCAACCTAGAAGAACAAAATTTGGTGAGCCAAGGGGGATTTGTGTACTGATCATTACCACCAAGTATCATCAAGATTGGGTGAAAAAATATTTGCTGGTATTTCGGAAACCCGTAATTTCTTAGAAGCTTGGCAACCCCTCTCATTGAAAGTGCTTTTACACAGTCTGTGCCTAGGGCTACTTGAAGAGGAAACAAACCATAGAGACAAAACTGAGAACTCCTTTATTTTGTCAAGTTTCAAAGAGCTACTACAAACCATGTTGGATTTAGAGTTCCAAATTCATCTATCTATATAGGAGAGAACAGAGGGAAACCTAAATATAAAAACTGCTACTGTAGACGAACGCTTCAACCTAGAAGAACAGAATTTGGTGAGCCAATTGGGATTTGTGTACTGATCATCAGCAACAGGTATCATCAAGATTGGCTGAAAAAATATTTGCTGGTATTTCGGAAACTCGTTATTTCTTAGAAGCTTGGCAACCCCTCTCAATGAAAGTGCTTTTCCACAGTCAGTGCCTAGGGCTACTTGAAGAGGAAACAAACCATAGAGACAAAACTGAAAACTCCTTTATTTTGTCAAGTTTCAAAGAGCTACTAAAAACCATGTTGAATTTAGTGTTCCAAATTCATCTATCTAAATAGGAGAGAACAGAATGAAACCTATATATAAAAACTGCTACTGTAGACGAATGCTTCAACCTAGTGGAACAAAATTTGGTGAGCAAAGTGGGATTTGTGTACTGATCATTACCACCAAGTATCATCAAGATTGGGTGAAATAATATTTGCTGGTATTTCGGAAACTTGTAATTTCTTAGAAGCCTGGCAACCACTCTCAATGAAAGTGCTTTTCCACAGTCTGTGCCTAAGGCTCCTTGAAGAGGAAACAAACCATAGAGAGAAAACTGAGAACTCCTTTATTTTGTCAAGTTTCAAAGAGCTACTACAAACCGTGTTGGATTTAGAGTTCCAAATTCATGTATCTATATAGGAGAGAACAGAGGGAAACCTAAATATTAAAACTGCTACTGTAGACGAACGCTTCAAACTAGAAGAACAAAATTTGTTGAGCCAAGTGGGATTTGTGTACTGATCATTAGCAACGAGTATCATCAAGATTGCGTGAAAAAATATATGCTGGTATTTCGGAAACTCGTTATTTCTTAGAAGCATGGCAACCCCTATCAATGAAAGTGCTTTTCCACAGTGTGTGTCTAGGGCTTCTTGAAGAGGAAACAAACCATAGAGAGAAAACTGAGAAAACCATTATTTTGTCGAGTTTCAAAGAGCTACTACAAACCATATTGTATTTAGAGTTCCAAATTCATCTATCTATATAAGAGAGAACAGAGGGAAAACTAAATATAAAAACTGCTACTGTAGACGAACGCTTCAAAATATAAGAACAAAATTTGGTGAGCCAAGTGGGATTTGTGTACTGATCATTACCACCAACTATCATCAAGATTGGGTGAAAAAATATTTGCTGGTATTTCGGAAATTCGTAATTTCTTAGAAGCTTGGCCACACCTCTCAATGAAAGTGCTTTTCCACAGTCTGTGCCTAGGGCTACTTGAAGAGGAAACAAACCATAGAGACAAAACTCAGAACTCCTTTATTTTGTCAAGTTTCAAAGAGCTACTACAAACCATGTTGGATTTAGAGTTCCAAATTCATCTATCTATACATAAGAGAAAAGAGTGAAACCTAAATATAAAAACTGCTACTGTAGACTCAGGCTTCAACCTAGAAGAACAAAATTTAATGAGCCAAGTGGGATCTGTGTACTGATCGTTACCACCAAGTATCATCAAGATTGGGTTAAAAAAATTTTTGCTGGTATTTCGAAAACTCGTTATTTCTTAAAAGCTTGGCAACCCCTCTCAATGAAAGTGCTTTTCCACATCTGTGCCTAGGGCTACTTGAAGAGGAAACAAACCATAGAGACAAAACTGAGAACTCCTTTATTTTGTCAAGTTTCAAAGAGCTACTACAATCCATGTTGGATTTAGAGTTCCAAATTCATCTATCTATATAGGAGAGAACAGAGAGAAACCTAAATATAAAAACAGCTACTGTAGACGAACGCTTCAACCTAGAAGAACAAAATTTGGTGAGCCTAGTGTGATTTGTGTACTGATCATTACCACCAAGTATCATCAAGATTGGGTGAAAAAATATTTGCTGGTATTTCGGAAACTTATAATTTCTTAGAAGCCTGGCAACCACTCTCAATGAAAATGCTTTTCC